>NC_135782.1:17168740-17300661 GCF_028453695.1 Augochlora pura
CCGCCGAACGTTTACCTTGAAAGTGACCGTTGTCACTGCGTTTCGTATATGCACATTATTCAATCGAATATCTTTCGAATTCTTTGTATTCTCTGAATCCTTTGAATTCTCCGGATTCTCCGAATAATTCATATTTATTGCAATTATTTCAGTCATCCGAACCGTTTCAATAATCCCAATAATTTCCATCGTTTCCGAATTATATTTCGAAAATTGTAATGTAATCGACATCGCAGCGGTAACCAAAAATTCCACGCGCAGAGACCGAGTACATCGTGCAATATACGTATATTATTATTTAATCGTGCAACGCGTTCTATCGACAGAGGAATTATAAAACGACGAGTGCTCGCGGACTTTTGTTAACTTTCGCGGTGTTTGTGTTTTGCAGTTCGACTCGGCGGCCAAATTAATTAATGAAAGTTTAATTAACATCGATATGCAAATGTCGACGCGCGGTCCGCTTAATTAATTTCTGATACTCGTTTTCGTGTTACCGTGGATAAAGAAGAAACTTCGCGGAAGACGCGGCTATAACAAGCTTCTTCGTATTAAAACGATAACGCTCCTGCTATTAATAAGCCAAGCGCTTTGCGATCAACTCTCTCTCTTTCATTCTCTCTCTCTTTCACTCTCTCTCTCTCTTTCACTCACTCTCTCTCTCTCTCTCTCTCGCTGTCTCTCGCGGCTTATCTGTGTTCCCGACATTTTTGCACATGTCCCAGGAACCCTTCGCGAGATAGCCGCCGTTGGAAATGTACACAACTCCTCGCTTTCAACGACGGCTTTCACTGTGGACGGCTTTCCGCCAGAGACAGAAACAATTTACTGCGCGAGACCTTCCAGCAAAATCATACTAGCGCAATTATGTTACTATACTTCGAGCCAGGATACGATAGTAATCGGTGGTAGATATATATTTTTTAAACATTAAACGTGGTTTTGTTTTATGAAATTTTACTTTTTGAAATTTCAGTTCAGATTTTATGAAAATTTAGTACAGTGCAGTATAGCATGGATGGTTTAGTATCTATGATACTATAGTGTGTAGTATACTTTATAGTTCGGGTTTTATGAAATTTTTTCGTTTGAAATTTCAGTTCGAGATTTTATGAAAATTTAGTACAGTGTAGTATAGCATGGATGGTTTAATACGTATGGTATGTAGAATACTGCATGCTACATACTATAACATACTACGTATAGTACTATACAATATAGTTTACTGTACACTATACTGTACTATAATTCATAGCATACATTACGTGTAGTACTATACTATATAGCATACTGTATGCTATAAAATACTGTTGCGGACTTCGGGAACCTCGTCCGGTTCCCGTCGCTCCGTTTCACGAGCTCGCGGCATAATTAACAATTTATTTTCACAATTCCTTTCAATACAATATCGTTACTAAATTCAATGCGTTTTCCGTCACGAAACCACCGCTGTCGAAGTTCAGCTCGGTTGGAAGACCCTGAACCGTGTTGCCGTCTTTTATTTCGGCAAGGGAATTCCAAAGCGGCACCGGTCATCCATCCTGTGTTCGTAACAATACTATACAATTTCTTACAAAATTTTTAAAAGGGTTGTTTTTCATAAAATTTAGCACAGTTGAATTACAACAAATGTTACAATATTCAGCACCGTTTCCTTTACCCTCACCAGCATTTCCAGGTCAGCTGATCTTATAGTAAATATAGCCTACTCAGCACAACCCTTTATTAACCTCCAACTAAAAAATCTCAAAACCTACCCCCTTTTACAATCCATAAATCAACTAGAAAAAGGTCTCCACAATATTTAAAAACCTCCACAAAATATGCATCTCCAAACCCTGCACTCATCTAAAAAACACCAAGGGACATTCCCTAGTCTAACTACTTCGCTAAACCAAAGACACCAATGCCGAAGACATCGCCGCATAGCGCGCAACAAGATACAGAAGTCCCTCGTCTCTCATCGCGTAGGAAAAAAACGAGTAAATCGTCGACGTTCCAGGAAACAGTTCGATGCACAAGCATTCGCCTCGCTACACAAGCATCGCCTCGACGATCCCGTCGTCGTCGTCGGGGTAGCTCGGCGCGGTATTTGGTCCGCTCAGTGGTGATCCAGCGGCCGAGTGAACCATGCGGCTCCTCTCATTCGTTTATCTCCTGTTATCGGTGACGGTGGAAGAGGTCCGCGCCGAGGAGCCGGACTGCCATGTCTACAATCATCTCTACGTCTGTCTCTCGAACGGCCAACTGCAGAACGTGGCGTTCGAGGACGTGAACGCTGTGCAGACGATCGAGGATATCGAGCTGCACCTGGAGGGCCTAGGCATCAGAGACATCGCGAGAGACGCGTTTATGGAGGTAGCTAACGCGTCGGCATTGTTTCTGCGAGACAACGAGCTAGCAGTGATCGCCAGACACCATTTTACGGCGCTGGACCAGCTGACCTACCTGGACCTGAAGAACAACACTGTGGTGGAGATAGAGGACGCCGCCTTCGCGAGCCTGCGCAACCTGGAGACCCTGTTGCTGGACTACAACAATATCACCGGGTTCAGACCTGGCACCTGGAGAGGCCTAAATGACCTCCACGAGCTTTACGCTACCAACAACAACATCGCCCTTAGGAGGAACATGTTCAGGGGGCTAAGACACCTGGAGACCCTAGCTCTAGACAGCAACGAGATTGTGGACCTACCTGTGGGCACCTTTGATGGTCTTCCTCATATAGATCTTCTTTATCTATCCAGGAACAATATTTCTACTCTTCATCAAGAGGCATTCAGGGGCCTAGCCGAGGTCAATGAACTCGATCTAGGCAGGAACCCTATTGCTAACTTACCTGCAGGAGCCTTTCGACATATGAAGAAGCTGAACTCTTTATGGCTCAATGGGAACCGTATTAGTGCTCTTAGGGCCAATGCCTTCGAGGGTTTGGATAATCTCTTGGTCCTCTTTCTTAGTGGACCTAGGCTACATCATGTTGACATGGCTGCTTTTGGGAGGATGAAGAATGTCACGGTGGATCCTGGATTCAAGATACAAGGGGTGCTTGCTAAGAGTGTCGCTGAGGTTCAGGCACGACTTCAGTGCCATAGTGTGTCCGATCAGTTGCCCTATGAGTGTGTCGCGACGAGACTTTAATGGTGGGGGCGTTGGTGGAGCCGTTTGGAGTGGGGGATGTATGAGGAGTGGGGATGAGGGTGGGTTTTTGAGGAGAATGATGCTAGTGCACTCTACGGGGTGTTTGATGGCGTGGTTGACTGGGAGATATTTTTGTATAGAATGGAATGAGTTGTTTTTGTACTGTGCATGATTTGTTAATAAAATTTTGTAACCATTTGTCGCCTTGAATTTTTTTGAAAATTTTATCTTGAGTGTGGTTTTGTTTTAAGCAGTTAAGGGGTTGTGATTTTGATAGGAGGAAGGTGTGGGGCAGGGTAGTTTATCTGGTGGAGGTTGTTGTTTATGGAAATTAATATTGTTTAATTTTTAGGACGTTTTAGGTGGAGTTAATTTTTACGATATTCGGGTGGAGTTAATTTTTATGATATTTAAAATGGTCAGCTCTTACTAAATTTAGTAGAGTTTAATTTTCGAGATATTTTAGACAGGTGAATTTTTATGAAATTTTAAGAAGGGTGAATATTTACGAAATATTAAAAAGGGTCAGTCTTTATAAAATCATAACGAGTGCCAATTTTTATAAAATCATAACGACTATCAATTCTTCTGAAATATTAGAGACGGGTCAATTTTTATAAAATTTGAACAGGAGTCAATTCATACCAAATTTAGCATTAATTAAGTTCTGCAACAGCATTTACAATATAACAGCATTTGCAATAACAATTAAAGAATTTATTTGGGAATTTTATCTAGCAATTAAAATATTTATTTCTTAATTTTCTCTGCCACAGATATATTTTTGTTAAGACTCTAGAAGGGTTGCAATTCTCTCAGTAAAAAAACAAAGGTAGATGTGGCAAAGTACAGTTTATCCGATGGAGGTTCTCTTCGCAGGTGTCTTTATGGGGTACCGTCAGGACGACGCACCCCTTCCGCACCCCTGTTACAGGAGCACGTCGATGGACTACGGCTGGTACGCTCCGTCCATACACACCGTGCCGACGAGATATTATCCACGGAACACTTCTTTCAGCGAAAGCCAAGCGCTTGGCGGAATGTACAGAAACTGCTCCGTGAACACGGAACTGGACAAAAGCATTGTTTAAATATCTTATCACCAGCCGACGAGAATAATCCGCGTTGATTCCCTCACTAATTATAGAACGGCCAGTGCCTGCTTCTCAGATACGTGTGAAACCATTGTATCACGCTTCTATTTTCAATAAATCTTTGCCATAAATTTTGCAACTATTTTAACACAATATTAATAAAAATATCCTGCATTGTTTTAAGAATAGTATAAGTACTATACCTAACAGAGCAGTAAAGCAAACAGAATTATTTCTTAGCAATTTCTAATTTTATAAAAATTTCTGTATAATAAATTTTATATTTTATTATATATTATATTATACTGTCATATTATTTTTATTTTATATTACTTTTATATTAATATATAGGTTAATTCGAGAGCGATTGCTATCAGTATTAGCGAGAAAGCTCACGCGACGCGGCAGTGGGCGTTGCCCCACCGCGTCGCCCCGCCCACGCGACTGTAGTGCTGCTACTCACCTGCTATACTCGTGCTCCGATTGGCCTTCCTTTCTCTTCAATATCTCCTTAACAAAAGCTCTGACAAAATTTTCGCAAAGGAAAAAGTTGTTGAAAATTGATCAAAGAATCACCCTACTCCATCAATTCAGTAATATATTTATCTTGAAATATGCAAGAGGGTTGGAAACATACAGAAATGAAACAAGATCGTGCAGTTCTATGTTACTATATATTCTTTATTATTACAGTTTATCTTGACGCGTCGCAGTTAATCGTGTTCGTTTAACAGACCCTACGCAAGTCGATCCAGGATTATACTGCGTCCCGACTCTACCGCGGACTAAAGTGTTTGTGTGTGTTTACGCACCGTTATATCATTTACGATTCACTAACTTTTGTCTCTGTAACAGCGTTCCCTCCGCTACAATCCACGCCCCCCGGGGGTCGTTATCCCCCAATCCTCCGACGCGAGAGTACCTTTTACATATTCAGCTAATACGAGCGCGTTCGTCGTTCATCTGTCACTGAACGCTGCTCGTACAGTGTGCTTCTCGTCATAGTGATTATGATAACTTCAACATAGATTTTCCATATGCGTGTGATCGTGTTTCTGTGTTCGTATATATATATATATATAATTTTCGTTTTATGTATATATATATATATATTTATAAGGTATTTATAAATGTGTGTACATAATGAGACTGCTCAATACGTCAAAAAGAGTATTTTTTTTTTTTTAACTTCTCAACGTTTCAACAACCATTTAACGACCTGCTGAACGCTCGTCGACAACGTACCTAATCGTTCTGTACTGTTAATTCTCATTTTTACTGATGTGCAGGATCTAGAGCTTGCTCCAATCATGGACGCCTTGTCGACGATACCACGGATCGATTTGTCGAGAATCATTGGTTGTTATGGTAGTGTTATGGTGTTGTAAGCGGAGGTGTTCGCCCGTCGATTTTCCACAACACGTCACGTATCAAAATTTCCCTAACGGCGTCATGTGGAAAATCGGGCGAACCGATCGCGACAATTTGGAATCGATGATCACGAATTTCGATTCGGAAATTCGGAATCGATGATTTTATATCGATGACTTTAGATTGATGATTTTAAAATGGCCATTCAGTGTCGATGACTTTAAATCGATGATCTTTGATCGATGACTTTAAATTCATGATTTTAAAGTCGATCATTCAGAATTGATGACTTTAAATTGATGATTTTAAAACCTATCATTCAGAGTTGTTGACTTTACGTCGATGATTCAACATCAGTCATTCAAAATTGATAATTCAGTATTGATTATTCAGAATTGATGATTCAGAATCGACTAGTCAAAATTGATGATTCAGAATGAATTATTCAAAATCCACAATTTGAAAGGGATGATTCAAGATCAGTGAATTCAAACCGACGATCTCAAATTGATCATTCAAAATCGATGATTTTAAATCGATGATTTTAAATCACGGATATTAAGTCGAATGACTCAGGTCGATGATTTCAGACCGGTGACTCTAGGATTTCAAGAATATTAAATCGCTGATTTCGAATCTCGTTTGTCTAAATCGATGACTTCATATCGATGATTTCATATTGATTCCACATCGATGACTCCATATCGATGATTTCACATCGATGATTTTATATCGATGATTTCACATCGATGATTTTATATCGATGATTTCACATCGATGATTTCAAATCGACAATTCCACATCGTCAACTTAATCTCGATGACTTCACTCGCCACCAACGAACCGAACTCTTCTTGACAAACCCACCACGTGACCTTCCCACTCTCCGTCCCCATCGCCACACCCCCACCCCTCATCTCCTCTCCACCAAGAATACAGCAACGCCTGCTCAGGTGACAGAGACGAATCATCATCGGCGCGCTCACGCGTTCACCGTTCACAGCTTATAACCTATACCCCGCGACTTCTTAATAATTAATCGATAGCTTCAATATAAAGAACCATTACATTATCGCATACTCGTTAATCGAATTTGATGATCCTTAACGGCTAAAACGATGACAGATAGAACTCGCATTTTACGCAATTACTTTTTTTAACACCTTGCCCGGCTCCTTGCCCACTTAACAATGCCGGATAGATTAAACATGGGTAAATGATCGCGCGCTCCGATAGATCGTATCGTGCCACGAAGATCATTATCGATCCACCAGCATAGATCGACGACAAGATCGAAATCTACTCGATCTATAATCCTCTCTGATTCATCAAGTCGTATTAATGATCGATAAAAATCCCCGTGGCACGATCGACGATCCACGGAACCGATCGCGGACGCTAGATCACGATCACGTTGTTACTTCGTTGTTCCATCGTTTGAAATCGGCGCGTGTCGCGCTTTCCGGTAGCTCTAGCTACAAGATCGTCCAGCGTCCGCGCGAGTTTCATGGATCCTCTGGATCACCGGTTCCGCCGGAGCGCGTCAAGCGAGCCGACAGCGCGTCTGGGATACCCGCGCTGCGCGAGCAGAACATCAACGCTATAACGCTACACTCTCGCACGCTTCTCTCGATCGAGGGGGGCGCCGTTCGCTCCGCTCGTGAATATACCATATATTGTCACTCAATTGATGTCGGATAATATCGATATTTTCTTCGCTTTTGTCTCTCGGTTGCTATTCCCATCGGCCGCACGTGATCACGGCCTCCGATCGGCCGCCGCCGGGTCCCTTCGCGTTTTCTTTTCTCGCAAAACACAGTCACAGCATCTCCCGAGCAATTTACAATTAATTAGACCTGAAACTCGCCGCTCCGTGACGCGCCGGCAACTGGATAAAAAAAAGACGATAGGCTCTCCTTCACCCTCTCTCTCTCTGTTTTCATTCGCAACTCCGGGCCGCGGCGGGACCCACGCGAGCGGATAATAACATTCTTGCTTACACTTGCATCGTAGCAAATGGAACTCGTACTGATAAAAGGACTCGTTCCTGCGGACACGTGGCTTGATTATAGTACATGTGGGCTAGCACTCATTGAAATCAAGGAGGTAACGTACGGTTACATAGAGCCTAAACTTACTAGCCTAACGTCGACGCCGATTTTTTAAGTACTTCTGCCCCCGGTTTTTAAGTACGTCGAATGGTGGCCGACAGATCCGCCGTCGGCGACGGTCCGGTCTTGGTACGATCGGTAAGGTATTAGCAGTGGTCGGTAACCACTGTCCGGCAGCCGGTTGCCAGGAGAAGGACATAGGGGGTGCTGTCCAGCGGTTTGAAGTTCGCCGCACGCTACTGCTCATGGCAGCGGTCATGGGACGTTATGCTGGCCGCATGGCGCTACACTCGACGTTCCCCCATGGAGGGGAGCGACCATGACAGTGTCCCATGGAGGAGAGCAAAAATGGTACTGCCCCAATGAGGGGAGCAACCATGGCACTGCCCCATGGAGTATAGCGACTATGACACTGCCCCGCCACAGGGCCACCATTACGCTAAGAGTCTCCTTCCTCGGCCTACCACTAGAGGCGTCAGTGAATCTACTGTTCAAAACCTCGTTTTGCCGCCACTGCGGTAGTACTACCGCAGGGCTCACGCATATACGGTGGAAAATCTCTTTTAGATAATGCAGTAGTCCCTTAAACCACCTGGCAGACCCCTTCAGAAATAAAACCTTACAGCAACATGACTAAATCTAAGTCAATCCACGTCTCGTTCTTACTCCTCACAGGGAGTAAAGACACAAGTCAACCAACCAAGATGGCTGCTCTATGACCGGCTCCTGGCACCAAACAACACTGCTCTCAGTCGAGCCGGCGAGCCCCCAGCTCGGATCAAGGCTGCTTCGCGTTCGTGCCGATCCTTCCCGATTCGTTGTAATATCAGATCGATTGGTGTTTTCGTCTCACAACCCTTTGGCGTCGTCAGGTGGATCTTTGTTCGAAGAGGATGATCGTGTTAAGATAGAGAGAAAAGGATCGACCGGAAGGGGAGAAGCAACGAGGCACTAAATCGGCTGGCGCCGCGGGCTGGGGATCGCCGGGTCGGCTGACCGCGTGACCGGACCGTCGCTCGTCGATGGATCATGGCGGATCCATGTTAATGGGCGCCGATCAACGCCATCTCTCTCGCGGCTGGAATATTGAACTGCTGGCGTGATTATCGGTCTCCTGTTCTCGCAACGTTGTGTACAAGCCATCTAAATCGTTCCACAGCCTCGAGATACACTGGTCATGGTGGATCTCGGCTGGGAACGGAGTAGTACGCAACATAGGGGATCTAGAATTGATTAAGATTGATCCTTAGAGCTAGGGGAACAACCTGCCGGCGAATGCCGCGGTTTGTTTTTTTAGGGGGGTTTGGAATGGATCTGTATGGATCTGTTCGTGGAAACGGGCGCTTATCTGCTACTGGCAAGGGCGGTGGTACGTTCTACGAAAGAAGTTGGCTCAAATGATTTTTCTTTTTGGCGTAAAAGACGAAGGTGTTTTAAACATCGTCGCTGGTTGCTACGATATTTAGAAAGCACCAATTCAGGTCTACCAATTCAAGGATACCAATTCAGGAGTACCAATTCAGAAATACCAATTCAAGGGTACCAATTCAGGAGCACCAATTTAGGTCTACTAATTTAGGATTACCAATTCAGGTCTACCAATTTAGGATTACTAATTCAGGAGTATCAACCCAAGTCTACCAATTCAGAAGTACCACTCCAGGTGTACCAATTCATGAGTACCAACCCAGAACCAGCAAACATTTATCACGAGTTTGGGCAACTTCTTTTGGTTTAGGGTACCACCGCGCGTCGCCGAAATCATACGTTACAGACATAAAGACGTTTTAGTAGGATATGAGGAGGTATTGACGGCTGCTCACTACATCACACGGGCACTAAAACAAATGGTTTAAGGATCCGAACGGTTTTTTCGCTGATATTACCAACGTTTCAGCCTTCCCAGACCTAAGCGCGCGGTTTACATGTCTCGTGCGTGTTAAATCCGTGACCAATTGTTGCCGCCGCATGAGCGTCCCGCCAGAGGATTTCGAGGTTATGACGCCCCGATCCCCGAGCATGGTCGTCGCTCAGACGTTCACGCGAGTTGTCGACACTCCGGTCCGATATTCCGAGTCCACTAACATTCCTCCGAGGAAGCCATGCTATAAACTCTCTAGCCCTTTGCATGGGCCGAGACACCAGAGGATAATCCATCGACCGTCTCGAGCCCAACTGCCATTTCCTAGTTTCTAGCCTACCTAGTGCTTTTAAACTCGCACCCCCTGAGATATTCCGTAACCATAAACCGCGTCTACGTGTCAGTGCAGATCGAACCTGTTCTGCTCTCAACGAGTCCATCGGGGCGCGTCCACACCGACCACTCTCTCTCTCTCTCTCTCTCTCTTTCTCTCTCTCTCTCTCCCTCTCCCTCGGACCCTAAGCGAC
Source organism: Augochlora pura (assembly GCF_028453695.1). NCBI lineage: Eukaryota > Metazoa > Arthropoda > Insecta > Hymenoptera > Halictidae > Augochlora > Augochlora pura. The sequence continues at coordinate 17,178,846 of NC_135782.1, forward strand.
GGCTATCTTCTCCTAACGCCTTCTGTCAATAGAACAGAGACGCTTGCAGCCCCCGTCACACAGCTTCCGTCCCGTTCCGCGTCGTGGCGTCAGCTCCGATTGTCTCACGGACCTTCGTTCTCGAGGGGTTTCCCCTAAATTCCAGCAGACCGGCTCTCTCGAGCTGCTGGCTCGTCCGGCGCTGTATGCCGCCTCGCAGAACACCATCGAATCTAATCGCTACGAAACAGTGAACGCAAACGTGTAATCGAACCACCGACTCGCTACTCAGAAAACAGTTTCCAGTTCTCCGTAGCGCGGGTCGTCGCGTGAAATGAACCTCGAACGCCTTCGTTTCCCAGCATGATGTTTGATGCCTGGACGGTAGTACCTGCACTTTCACCAGCGGATTCGGGGCAACAGAGATCTCCCGTCTCGTTATAAAAAGTATAAACAATAGGATCCTCATGGTCAAGTGCGCGGCGAATAGTTGTCGTTTACAAAGAGATTGTGTGTCGGAGAGACAAGATGGGGGTGAGATCGGTGACATAGAAGGGCACTTAAGTTGTCAAGGCACATCGATAACTAAACGGTCGGACGTCTATTACCTCGTTGAAACACGTTTTCGAAGCTGCAACCAACACAGGCGAATCAAAGCGTCGATTTAGCATCGACTTTGTAGAAATAGTGCAAAATGGACAGGTCCGGGCTACTGGTGCTTTCTGGGTAGTCCCTAGGCCCCGATCAAAGCGCTATGTACTATTCTAAGTCGTTTATACTTGGATTAGCTTCATGCTACACCCACAACAGCCGCGGGAAGCGACTAAACAGAGCGCGATGTGGTGGTAGCCTTTTTAGATGTCTCAGACGCAATGGCGGGGGCAGAGACTCCAACGCCCTCGTCATGGTAGCGGCCATGTCAATCGTCCGCCATCTTGGCTCACTCCAGTGTCTCGCTTTTACCTCCATTAATTCTAGGAGCTAGGTACTTTATGGTAGCTTTTAGGGATAGCAAATGATATAGTTGGATATCAGCAACCCTATCACACTTGTTTCCAGTCCTTAGTCTAGGCAAATCCAGAGAATCAAGGAGTCAAGTGACTCTACAGTTGGAGCCCTAGTCGACTGACTCAAGCGTTGAAGTGGGAGTCAAGTGACTGATGCGTTGAAGTGGGACTCCACTGACTCAAGCGTTGGAGTGGGAGTCGTGTGACTCGAGCGTGGGAGTAGCAGTTGACTCACTTTAGTTTGAGAGTGGGAGACGACTAATCCCAGCGTTGTAGTGGAAGTCGACTGATCCTAGCTTTAGAGTGGGGCTTGACTGGCTCAAGAGTTGGAGTGGGAGTCGTGTGACTCGAGCGTGGGAGTAACAGTTGACTCACTTGTGTTTGGGAGTGGGAGTCAACTGATCCTAGCGTTGGAGTGGGAGTCAAGTGACTCACTTGGGTTTGGGTGTGGAAATCGACTGACTCGAGTGTTAGAGTTGAAGTCAAGTGGCCCACTTGGGTTTGGGTGTGGGACTCCACTGACTCAAGCGTTGCAGTGGGAGTCATGTGACTCGAGCGTGGGAGTAGCAGTTGACACACTTGAGTTTGGGAGTGGGAGTAGACCGATCCCAGCGTTGGGGTGGGCATCACCTGTACCCAGCGTTGGAGTGGGAGTCGACTGATCCTAGCATTAAAGTGGGAATCGCCTAACTCCCGCATCACAGTGACACTCAACTGACTTCATCAATGAAGTAGAAGTCGACCCCCTCGAGCTTTGGACTTAGTTTAACGACTGAACCTGACATTAGGGGCAGCACCAGAGTCCCAGGCCTGCAATAGAGGATGAACTAACTTCAACATCTCTACATCTGCATACCGTTTTCCTCTTCCGGTCTGCAGCCAACCTCCCCTCAAAGCAATGGAATTCCAAATAATTCCGGAATGGAGAAACAGGCTTTTCCGCTTGCAGTCCTACGGCTCTACGCATCTCCGTCTAACCAACGCAAAACACCGTCGAAAAAAGGTCATTCAACTAACGTCTATAAACTCGAAGGGAATCTGTATAAAGGGTCCCTTAAACGAACAGAAGAGTGGAAGGAATCTGTTCGATCCGGACTGTTTCGAAGCTGACACCACGAAGTCTATATTCTCGTCGTACTTGCGATCAGCCCTTACGATAACGTGAATTGAGATCATTTGGATAAAAGAGCTAAACTTCGGAGCCAGTCCCTCTGTCGGTGTTCCATGTCGGCCTGCTCCGAGTACTGTTACCAAAGAAGCGAATCGCAGACGCTGAAGAGTTCCTGATAGCCAGAAGACTTCTCTATACGTATACATATATATAGATGTGTATATATATTTGCAGATCATCGAACGTTCTCGGTTTTACATCAAAATTTGCGCGAGCGCAAACAGTAGAATGCCCATTGTATGTAAACCTATTTCCATTCTTTTTTACTCGCTGTTCACATCCCGTCGTTATCATTTCTCTCGCATGAACACCGAGTCACCGCAATATCCTCTCGTCTTCCCCGTGCCTAGTTCATGAATCCGTCATCTAAATCATCGTTCATCATCATCATCAAAATCATCATCATCATCATCATCATCATCTTCTCCGCCCTCTTATATCTCGCTCTTTCGTATCTTTTTTTTGGGTTTATTTAGATTTTTGATTTCTCCATCGCGGTAATCGATCTTATAGTCTATCGGATGAACGAACGACCCTTTTCCCAGTTTCCGCGTGTTTCCAGCCCTGGCCCGGAGATATCCGGTGATTGCCGCCAGGTCGTCCACACCCGACGCCCCGAAAACCATTGGAAATATAGAGAAACGGTTTCGTTCCCGTTCTTTTTTTTTTCTCGTCGTGAACGTAACACAGGGTGCGTCGTTCAATCTCGTTAATTTTAATTGGAATCTCCGGGACAGTTTTCAACATCGAGATGCTCGCGCTTAGTACGATATTTTGAGCCTAAATATAGTAGAATTTTGACCACGCGCAACAGTGCGCGTACACATCCAAATCGCCTCGGCGAACGCCGGCCTTGTATACTAAAGAATTTCTCAGTGTCAGCCGAAAGCAATTTTTTTGCCACGATCGCCAGTACGTCAAACTGCGACGGCCGGCGCGCCACGGAATAATTTTGCCGCCTGTCCTCCGCACGAGCCCGTTTCAACCAACCGTTTTGCATTGCTCGCATGCACGATGTCAAAGTACTGTCCGCCAAAAATGGATAGCTTAATGACTATTTGTGCGCTTAAGATACACGGACAGGCGGGGCCGAGTTGCACTCACGGCCCTGGCCCGTGCCCGTCCTGTCCCCTAGCTGAATTGTTCAAGTTAATGCCCGAATCTCCTCATATTTCTTTGTTCACCGTCGCCGCTAACCGCGGCAACGGCTCCAGAAATATTTTAATAATTTTACAAATATTTTAACCTGCAAGACTTTACCCATCTCCCCCGTTTAATTTTTTTTCCCTCAAACGCCGCACCGAACCACCCCCTAACTCTCTGTGTCTCCGCCCCCTTTTCTCACCCAGCACGCTGGCCTCTAACCGCTGTGTACCCCCTTCCTATACCAAATCACTCTTTCTTCAACCCTTCTACCCTATCTCTTTATCTCTTGCCTTCCCGTTCCCCTGCGTCTGCGTTTCCTTTTTTTTTTAATTATTCCTCTTTAGACAATGCTCTACAATCGAAAAAGTTTAAGCCTAAAAATGGTGGACCGCCGGAAGTAAAGTTCGGATGAGGAGATGACAGGGGCACTGTATTATGTGTATATATCTGTAACGATACTGTATCACTGTGCTTGAGTTTCGCTGATTTGTCCGTTTAAACCAAGTGCGGCGTTCCCCAAAAAACCGAGATGAGAGAGAGCTTCCTGTATTTTATTTACGCGTTACGCATAAAATGTTTAGTGTCGTCTGTTGTGTTACCTTTATTTCTTCTTTGTTGTCCCCAGTGTACGCGCGTGTAGTCTATGTGTAGGTGCACGTATGCAGAACGGATTACGTCGATGGCAAAAAAAAAAGAAAAATGAAACATATAACCGGACACGTTTTCGGAAGAAGAACAAAAAAAATATATCTTTCTTCTCTTTTTTTTTCGTTTTTTTTCCTTTCCCGTAGAACCTGAGAAATTGTCTTAGCCACTATTTAAATGCTGAATACATCGAATACATAGAACCTACATAGTACTTATTTCCTGTTCACATTTTCCCTCCATTTAATATATATAAACGACCACGACTTTTTAAATTTTTTCCCCCATCGCATATCTCTCTACCATACCCCCCCCCCCCATATGGTAATCCGTTTTACCAATCCCCCTCCCCCCTGAGTATCGAAACACGTAGTGAATTTTGACGTGAACCCGAATCGATTAAATACCAAGGCGAACCGAGAAAAACGATTAAAATAATTTGTTAGATTATTATGGCTATCGAAAGGAAGAAATTGTTGGACCGTGTTTAACGAGAAAATCATCGTCGACTGAGAAATTGGAAATCCCGGGATCCGGTCGAATTGCAGGGTTGCACTAAAGGGTTTTTTCCTTTTTTAACGTGACGAATCGTTTAATCGGTTTAAAAGTATAATTGGTTCTTAACGAGTTATATTTATGTTTTATACACATCGCCGTGGACCGTTAGCAAAATTTACAAACGTAGCGACCCTGTATGGGAACGCTTTAGCGCCGTTCGGTCGCGCTCGGTGATCTGCAAATACCTATGTAAATATATATATGTATATATATATGCATATTTTCCCCTAGATGCCACCATATAACCTCAACATAACCTGCCAATCAGCCGTCTGCGATTCGTGCTAATCTAAATCAGGCCGGCCCAATAGATATCTCGGCATAGTTAATAATAATTATCTCGACAAAGTTAATAATAATCATCTCGACAAAGTTAATAATACTTCGACAGAACGAATAAAATATCAGTGGTACCAACAGAGTCTGCGTCGATATCTCGGCAACAGTAATAGGTTATGTAACGCAATCGTTTACGCCTATGTCTGACCCGCGAACTTAAAGGATAAATTATAGAATAATTTGTTGGAGATCTCCTTTGCGCCGGTACTTTCGCTTCTAAATGGATTTACATGTCGCCGAAGATGCCGGCGAACGTCTTCCGCAGGTTCTTCATGGTGTCCTCGGAGTCCTCGTTCTGCGTTTGGCTACCCTGTCGGTGGAACGGTATCCGCGATGGCGGCGGGTCCTCAGGGCGTCGGCCAACCGAGGGGGCACTGCTCACCGTGCTCGATTGCGACGCTGCGTGGTAAACAATTTTTAAGAAATAATTTTATATAGGGAGCAATTAATGAGAGGGTTAAAATTGGTAGATAAGAAGCTGAGGGTTATGGTGGATGTCTTACTTTTTGTTAGTTGTTAAGGTTATGTTTAGGGTTATGTTGGTAAGGGACTGAGTAAGTGAAAGTCTAGTGGAATACTTGAGCGAGGGTTTTAGTACTGGGAGCTGCCACGTGTGGCTCTAGTGGGGCCTAGCATCAGGCGTACCAACCCTAATAAGACACTGAATATAAGGCCTAAAGATTTTCGTTTGATATCCTTTTATATGGCAGTATAATAGACCACTACCATTGGCAAACTTCCGTGGACTTCTATTATTATATTTAATTTTATATAGTATTTTTCATTGAAGATCTATGAGGACACCACGTGGCGTATATCCTAGGTTATGTTAGGGTAATAAAAAAATTTCCTTCATTTTCCCCATTAATCATTTTTAAAATCAGAATAAACTGCATTGGAAGATTTCTTTTCCTCTGAAGGAGATTTCTCCCAGAGGTTATGTTTATTGTATTATGAGGAATTGAAGACAAAACAGTGACGTATGCAGACATAACCTCAAACCCTGTTATTCGAGCTAGGAAATTATAAAAACCCATGTGATCATGATAAGCACAAACCTTGAGAATCGCGACGCTGTAGTTGATGGTGGCTGTCAGTGCTGGTGGATTCAGCAGGCATGACACTTGTCGAGGATACAGAGCCTAAACTCCCTATGCTCGCCATGGATCCTATGCTCCCATGAGAGCCTAATGGTACAGGTGGTGGTGCGGTACGATCTTCAACTGGACTCGTTGCCTGGCTGGTGCCAGTTATTGACCCTCTGGACGCTGTCTTCGTTAGCACGCTCGGAGGTCGGCAACATGCCTGCAACAATTGTAAAAAATTATTAGAATCAATTAAAATTGTTGCTAAAATTTTTTTCGTTATTGACTGGGAAGCTAGTTCATTTAATAGTTTATCAGAATTAAAACTCGTGAGAAGTTTGCAGTGTTACCAACTCTACAGAGTTTTCTATAAATCTAGGGACTTTTTAGTTTGTCTATGTATTTATAGACCAGAATTTAATAATAAGTATTGCCAACCATGGCAAAACTGTGATGTTAGATCAGTCTTACCGACTCTATGGAATATATATGGAACTAGAGACTTTTAACCTTATTCACGGACATTTAACTTTGTCTATAGACTTTTGTTAAGCAAAAAGATGTGTTGCCACACACCTTATTTTTTCGCTATAGTGTGTGCTTGACCGAAACGATGACAAACCAAAAAAATAGCACCTCTACGATTTTGGATCAGTCCTGCCACCTTTACAAACTTTCCCCTAGATATACGTTAAGTTTACCACTTCGGATCCATGAAGACTAAGGGTGGCAACACTGGTCACCGATTCCCGAAAATAACGGCAATCACCGCACGACTCTAAAAATCCCCTTTACCTGCATCTTCGCTGTAACGAGGTCCGCGATGTGCCGGCGGTCTTCCTCCTGCGTGTCGCCCATTAACGACAATGCGCTGTCGTTCACCTCGATGATGTACTCGCGGCCGTCTTTCCCGACCAGCAGCTCGATCGCGCATATATCCAATCCGCCGAACAACTGGGCCACGTGATCGATCCATGTACGGTGTCTCTCGCTAACGGCTAATTGCTCCAACATCGCCGAACCCGTGTTCGACTTCCAATTTCCGCTTATGCTCTTCCGCCTGAGAGAGAGAACCAGTAAGACACACTGTCATTACATTTGCTATAACTTTGGAACCGTTATAGCTATCGCAATGGAATTTTCGCTAAAAATAACTTTAAAGTAGCAGCTCCTAGCTATAATAATTTTTGCATCTTTTAAACAATAAATTTTAGTAAAATTTAATTGTTTTTTTTTATTTAAGAAGGGATACTGAATATTGAGTATTGAATATAGAATTCTCAACTTTATATATTGTAGTTATAGTAATAAAAATATTTATTGAAACTAAAAATATCTTTAAAATGGAAGCTTTCAGCTACAATATTTTTTGGATTTTTTAAACAATAAATTTTAGGAAATTTAAATTGTTATTTTTTATTTAAGAAGAAATATTGAATATTGAGCATAGAATATAAAATGTTCAAATTTATATAGTTATAGTAAATAAAATATTTATTCAATTTCATTAATCTCTTCATCTCCAAAGTGCATAAACCTTTACAAAGAATTCCGCAAACCGGACCACTGTGCGTCTAATGATTTACGCATTGGTCGCCGGTTGAATTAACCGGCGACCGGTGAGGTCGCGGCGAGACATTAATCCCACCGCGTGTCGCGTTTAATCATATCTAATTGACAGCCGCGATTATTGGCGAAAACTTTTGCAACGCGCCAGGCGATCGGAACACCCCGCGCGCATTTGTCATATCCGATGAAGAAAAAAAAACACGCCACCTCGATTTCTCCAACCTCTCGACGAACAACAAGGCAACAATTCCCAATTAAAACATCCGAGACTAATCGTCCGCGATTATTGTCGTTTTACTGGGTGTTCCGATGATTTATCCAGTCGGAGCCAAAGAGAACAGTGCCGTCTAAAAGGGCAAAGGCGAGCAGGTGCACATCGATCACGCGCGCGTCCGCTTATGACCGCGGTCTGACACGGCTGTAGCCACATATTCAATTGTTGAGCCACGCGGAGCTGTCCAACGCCGATTCATTTCGGATCAGACCTCACCCACCCGCTGTCTAGCTATCTCGTCCACCTACCGGCCAGCGACATTGTTGCTCGAAGGTAGCTATTGCTACACCACGCGTTGTGGGACGAAACGACTTGGCGATACAAAAATTCGCGGCGTTGCTGCCGTTGCTCTATATGGTCTAATGAATTTTCCAGAAGGCAACCAGAATGTTATAACAAACGAAAAGAATTTTTATAAAGTATACTGTGATCTGGAGATAATTTTAGGTTAGCTCTGGGTCATTAATCTATGGTTTGGTATGTTGACACCTTGTATAGGTTACAAGGATCTAACCTAGATTTACTGTAGACGTGGTCGAGATTTAGTACTGATCTAGACTAGGATTTATTGCGGATGTGATTTAGGCTAGGATTTAATACAGACGTGACCATGATTTAAGATGGATATAGTTTAAAATTCAATGTGGACATAACCTTTAAGATTGATTTAGTCTGGATTTAGACCTGACATAATCAAGCTTTGAGACTGAAAGAGGTTAAGATTTAATGTAGACATAACCTTTAAGATTGATTTAGTCTGGATTTAGTCCTGACATAACCAAGCTTTAAGATTGATGTAGTCTAGGATTTAATGCACGCATAACCATATTTTAATACTGATTTAGCCTGGATTTAGTCTTGACATAACCAAGATTTAAGACTGATCTAATCTACATTTAATCTTGACTTAACCAAGTTAATTCAAACCTAGTCAGTTTTAATATAATATTAGGTTAGATTTAATGCAGGCATAACCAAACTTAAAAACTCATCTAATCTAAATTTATTCCCGTTTTAACTAAATTAACCCTAGCTAACTTCTGACCTAGCTAACTTCAAGAGAGCTAACTTCAGATCTAGGTTACTTCAAGGTAGCTAACTTCAGATTTAAGTAACTTCAAGGTAGCTAACATCAGATCTGGCTAACTTCGAGATAACCTAAACTTTTAGCCAAATTAATCCCGATCTAGTCAGTTCCAATCTAACTTCAACTTGTACTAAATTCGGACCTATCTTAGATCCAACACAATCTATAGTAAATCTGGCTAAAATTTAGCTCAAGCTTTGAAAATTCATATTTAGTACATTTAGGCGTCTAACAGCTTCTCTAAGTCCAAAAATCATGACTTAAATCATAACTTAAATCACGACTAAATAAAAATCGAAAAAAATACTAAAAAATCAATTGAACCATCTTGCAACATAACTGTTTATTTCTACAGTGACGCGATTTTTTCTGCCAGCTCAAGATCCCCCCAATAAGACCAAATTCCGATCGCTATCGAATCCCTTCGTCTCACGGTCGAGCGACGTTGCCGCGTTTCTTTTTTTTTCTCTCCCAGCGATCATTTTATCGCAAATCATTGTCGCGCGAGTACGACCGATTGCCATAGTCAAGCGAGAGGAATACGTGGTCGGCGACAACTCACATGAATGCTTTGTAGTTATTGCCTATCTTCTGCACGTGTACGTCGTACTTGGTGTCGACGTACGGCTCCGCCGTCGAATAGGTGTTTGCCAGCGCCGCCAGCGAGGCCAGATCGAGAAACTCCTGGTTCGTCTCGGCGCGGGCCTTCCCAACGCCGCCGTGGGCGTGGCCGAGCTTCACCACCACCGGGTAACGAGACGCGCTCACCTGCGAAAGAGAAGATCATCCAGGAATATAATTAACGCGACAGGGACCAAGACGATTACGTGGAACCCTTTCCTCGATCCCACTCTCTCTCTCTCGCGCGCGCGCGGTTTATGGCCCGTGGCTGTCGGCGTCGAACAGCCTTTAAAAGCCTAGCGACGATCGATCAAGAGCTACGATCCCCGTTAACGCGGTATTATTAGACCGGATGTTTGCGCTACCACCGGTTTCACGAAACCAATTTCCACAGATATACGCTGGAAATCATTATCTTAGCCATCGAAAACTAAAGGAATTATCATTTAAGGAATTATCAGTATATTCCGGTGTGTTTAATTATTTTATAAAAATAATACAACATTTTTTAATTCCATCGTAAATTATTATTTGGAGATTTTTGTAGATTTTAGTATAGTACAGTATAGTGTAGTTAAGTATAGTATAGTGCAGTACAATATTGTATAGTATAGCATAGCATAGTACAGTATACTGCAGTAAAGTATAGCATAGTACAGTATAGCATAGTAAAGTATAATGTAGTAAAGTATATCATACCAAAGTATAGTATATTAAAGTATAGCATAGTAAAGTATAGTGTAGTAAAGTATATCATACTAAAGTATAGCATAGTAAAGTATAGTATAGTGCAATATAATATAATATAATATAGTACAATGTAATATAGCACACTATAGTATAGTATAGTGTAATATAGCATACTATAATTTAGTACAGTACATTATAGCACACTACAATATAACATATTATACTATAGCATAACATCGTGGAATTTGTCACTCAATAATTTATTCCCTCTCGAATAAATTATTAATACTGGAAAAAAGTGGCAGTAAAAGCATAGCCACGAAAGAGACGCCTATAAATGTGGTAACACGTCCTGTAGCTATTTTCGCGTTTGCGGAACGATTTACGCGTGCCCGGCGGTGTAACAGCGGTAGGCCGATTAACAATAACGGTGGGAATTCTGCATTCCGTTCGGTGATCGGACGGAAAACCAGTCTGCGGGGTTAGGGGGGAGGCGGCGGACGCCTACGGCACAGTCCCCCCCAGGGGCCGGTCTTCGATGATCGAATACATTAACCGACATCTGTGAATGAAGATCAAAGTCTGCCGATACGCAGGCGGTTGATTAAGCAGTCTACGATATTCGCGTGGGCCGGGAATGAATATTACACGCCGATACCGCTGGTCCCGTGTCATTCTATTCTAAGATCTGTCTTTTAAATGTATCCACGCTGGTCTCAATTATTCTACGTGTATAATATAGTTATTGATATAGTATGTTGGTACTAGTATAATATATTAATACTGTAACACCATTTTTTAATTTATTTTAATATAGTGTTCATAGATATTGTTTTATATATTTCAATCGTTATGTAATATGGTACGATAATAATAATTTTTTTATGTATAATATTATGTTGCCATAGTTATATAATATAATATAATATAATTACTGTAGTATACTGTGTTGTATAATATTATGTTATAATAACTATATAATATAATATAGTTACTGTATTATATTGTGTTGTATAATTTTATGTTATAATAACTACATAATATAATATAGTTACTATTATATTGTATTGTATAATATTAGGTTATAATTATATAATATAATATAGTTACTGTACTATATTGTATCGTATATTATTTTATTATATTGTATTATATTAAAATTAAGAGTCAAACAATCGCTGACTAAATTACTGATTTAATATCACTATTTTTACTAATATCAGAAATCCTCTGACATTTGACTATAATTATAATATAATATCAAATATAAAATTTAATACCATGCACTGTCGCTCTTAATCTTAAACAATTTTTTTAATTAATTAACATGTCAGATACTAAACACTATGACCTATATCTCATTAATATATTTTATTGAAAATTAATAATAAATATAAATAAATAATTTTACCAACCACAATTTTAATAATAAATTTCAATCTCAGAATTAAAGTCAGTCTCTTCTCTTTTCCATAATTCCAAGAAAATGCAAGAGAAAGATTTTTCTCGGAATTTCTCTTTCGGACGGAAAAATGTCGCTGAGCAACGATAATCTCCGTCTGTCACGGGTCCCCATGGTAATCGAGCGAGAGGGATAGAGGGGGTGCCATGAAACGCTCTCACCGTCGCGGCGCGTCCCGTTACCATAGATAACCGCGGCATCCTCGTTGATAGAAAGAAGTCTACCGTGACTAAGTGGTTGATATTGCCTTTAATCCCTCCCCCCTCCGCCCCACGGGTCCAGTCTCGGCCGCATCCTGTGTGCATTCTTTTCCCTATCTACTACTCCCGGAATGTGAAATGCACTCGTGTCACCTGTCTGTTTACCCGCGACGCGTGAACATTCGCGGAATCGGATAAGAGATGCGGAGCCGGTATATCTGCCTGCGATACGTATTGCAATGGATAGCGATAAGGGTAGTTATTTACTTCTGCCGACTCCTCGTTGATTTTAATCGAACTGGATTATGTCATTAAGTCGATCATTTTGTATAACTTTCTTGTGCCATTGTTATGGGATCTTGAATTTAGAAATTTTCATGGTGAAAATATCTTTAGGCAATTTGGACTTAATCTGGACTTAATCTGGGATTAACCTAGAATTAAAGTAGAACTAATCTAGGCTATACCTAAGCTTAGCTTCGGCTTAGTTAAGAAATTATTATCCTAGGCTAAATCTAGGCTTCACCTACTTTTGAAGATTCCAGGGGGAGGCACAGGAAACCTAGGCTTAACCTAGAATTAACTCAGGATTAATTAACCTAGGCTATACTTAGGCTTAATCCAGAATTAATCTAGAATTAACTTAACTTACACCTAGGCTTAACCTAAAATTATCTTGGAATTAACCTAGTTAGATTAACAGACTTAACTCAGATTCAGAACAGACTCAACTCAGACTTAGAACAGACTTAGAAGAGACTTCACTCAGACTTAGAACAGACTTAACTCAGACTTAACTCAAACTTAGAACAGACTTAGAACAGACTTAACCCAGACTTAACTCGAACTTAACTCAAACTTAACTCAGACTTAAGTCAGATTTATAACAGACTTGACTCAGGCTTAACTCAGACTTAGAATAGACAACTCAGACTTAACTCAAACTTAACTCAGACTCAGAACGGACCTAAACCCGCCCTAACTCTGCCCTAAATCCGACCTAACCAGTTGCCCTCCCCACTGTCCACCAACCTCAAGGTACCCGATCCAGTTTGCAACATTGTTGCTGCACGTGATTATCCGCCAACGGCGTCTTACAATGGCGTTCCTATAGAACCCAGCCATAGGAAAAGGAAGTGGTTGTTTAATGGATTGGCCGCGCGTTGGGTTCGCGTCCGCGTAGCCCTAGCCGGGACACTTCGGTGGCCAGTGCTCAAACCATTGCGCGCCTATGCACGCGTGCCGCACGTGGGTGTCGCAAAACTGCATCCCTGAGCACCGCTGAACCACGCGCCTCCCCTCCCCTCCACTCCGCCCCTCTCTCTCTCTCTCGCTCTCTTCCCGGATCGACTGCCGCAGCTGTCGGTCGGACACCAACGACGGGGATCAACGGCGAGGGACACGGAGATAAATCATTTATCGTGCGGGCCCGAGGGGACTTTCGTGGACTGCAAGGGCAGACGGACAGGGGTGTCACCTTCAATTTCGTTTTCTGCGCTGCAGTAAAAATAATGCGGCGCGGTTTTCACGCGGCGTTTAGGTTCACGTGTGACGATGATCGCCGTCCGCCACAGTAATGAACAACCGTGTTTCGGTTACACCGGGGATCATCGGTTACTTAAGAGCCGATGGTTTCACGCGGAGGTCGTCGAACCCTGCTGTGACTCGATTTCGAATTGGAAAGCGAGAATTGGGCAATTTTATTCGTGGCTTTGTAATTCGTTTTGTTGTATTTTAAATATTGTAATTCGTTGCTAGGGGTGCAATTTTTCATAATTTATTTTGGTGGTGTAAGAGGGTTTATGGTAATTAGGGGAGGGGGTGGAAAGGACTTTGTATAAATATAGTTTGATATTGTGTCAAAAATGCAATGAAGTTAAAAAGGAAATTTACATTATCGACCTTATCTCTTGGGTATTTTATTTATTATTCTCCAGGAATATTAGTTGCAACAAATGTGCTATTTCTGTGGGGTGACTTTGTATAGTCGCTTGGAAAAATTTCTACGTGATCTCAAAATTCGTATTTTTATATTTATAGTTCACTATAGTAGTAAATTAGTATATTTTTATATATTAATTATATTATTTTAAAATATTCATATTTTATATTTTAATTAAAATATATTTTTAGTATATATTATAGTTCCTCGATAGTCATAAAAATCACGCCCTTTTTATATTATATATTATGTGCTATATATTTCATAATATTCTATTATTATGTTCTTATGTTTTTATATTGTTATATTACTATATTATTATATTATTATATTATTACGTCCTTTAATTATTAATTATTATATTATTATGTCCTTATATTATTATATTATTATATCTCTATATTATCATATTATTATATCACTATATCATACATCATATATTATATTATATTATTCAGATACATAGGTTAGGGTATCCAGTCGAAGGGCGATTTGAGCGACACTGTTCAAGAAGGACTTTCTAACGAGTTGCAATATTTGTCGCAGTGCAAACGTGTTTTCATTGGCATAAAAGTGTTCACCTCATCAGCGAATTCTAGGCGTCAGGCGGTTCTCTACCCTTAATCGCAACCGGTCGACACTTTTTTTTCTTTCCACCGGCACGATAAAACCAGAAATTAATAATCTCTAATCTGGTATCGGAACAACCGTGCATCCCGTGGCATAAAATTTGAGAAGTTAGAGCGACAACGACGTTTCCAAAAAAATATATTCGATTCCGTAGAAGAAAATTTTGCTAAAATCATTCTGCCACTATATACAGGGTGGTTCATGAAATTTGTTATAATATATGTATTGGGCAACAAATTAAAGGGGTACAGTATGCAGTTTATTTATTTTTTAAATTATATTATATTGTATTGTACTATTATATTATACTATATTACATTATACTGTACTGTATTGTGTTTCTATTATGTTATACTATATTATATTATACTGTACTGTATTGTGTTACTAATATATTATACTATATTATATTATATTTTACTATATTGTGTTACTATTATATTATACTATATTATATTATACTGTACTATATTGTGTCACTATTATATATATATTTTATTATACCGTATTATACTGTACTCTATTGTCTTATATTATACATATCAAATTATATCACATCTTATATTTACCACATATATTTTGTTTAAGTGGAATGTACAAGGGCATAGTCCGCGCTGGAACGAATTTTTTCCCAGGCGTTTATCTCCCCGTCAGATAAACCACAGTCGTAATAACGTCGTTCCCGTGAAACTCAATATCGACGCGGAACGTTTTAGACGCCGGAATGCCTAACGAGATCCAACGTATGCTAAATTTCACGGCCTCGCGTCGACGCAACTTTAAACGGCTAGGTTTCTCACTGTGTCAGCAACGTTCTGTTTGTAATATCGTGGCTGCCTCACCGAATTCCTGGGATTCCGTCGATCTAGATATGGCTCGTGCACGAGGCTCCGTCGATATTTTCCATTAACAACGAAGCAAATCAGAATTTTGACTGCTTTTGTTTATTTAAATAACCGTCGTAGTAAATCTTTAAATAATGGTGTTATGAAGGAAATATATTAATGTGAGCAGAGAAATATATTAAGCAACGAAGAAATTTAATTAATAATTATTAGCTGTATTGTTGGTTTGATATATTAATTATTAATTAATTGATGGTGGTACAAAAGAAATATATTAACGTGTGCAGAGAAATATATTTAGCAATGAAGAAATTCAATTTATAATTATTAACTGCATTATATATATATATATATATATAATATTAATTATTAATTAGTAAATTGTTAGCTAGGGTTGTTGTTATAAATCGTGAGATAGATAAAGTATGGCAGATGATGTTGTGGTATTGTAGAGAGAAAATACCAACGCAGGAAGCTGATCATCAACGCGTTAAAAGTGCAGTCGGGGTGGCAGCCTCTACTGTCATCCGCCAGATGGCAATTTCTCTCGCTATTAGAATCGTCATTCATTTGCATATATACCGTCGTCGATTGCTCATACGCTATCCCTTATGGGATTGCCATGCAACCGTTGGGTCGACATACTAGTCGATAGTTGTGACCGAACTCATGACGTCATAAGAAATCTGTACTATATTATTCTGTACACAATTTTAAATAGTGAAGGAATATATTATATCTTGCGAATTTGTATATATTCTATATGTTATATTAAATGTATATAAATTGTATGTACTATTTGTCAGAGGTATATCGCGAATCTCTTTAAGGCGCAACACGTGCAAGATAGCAGTAAGTATGCCCTAAAGGGCATCCTCCCATATACCTCTCGCCGCTACGTTCTCGTGTTCCAACAAGGTCCCCGAACCATTGGGTCCGCATTAAATGATAGTAATCGTGGATCAAACGGTGACGAGTCGGGCCCCCCGCGAGCTTGTTTTTTGGCCAGGTAGAGCGAGGGAGGAGAGGGGAGGGGAAGAGGCCCAGGTGGTCCCTCGAGAGCGAATACAGGAAGAGGAAAGAGGAAATGGATTTCGACGTGGTACCAAACGATTGAGGAGGGAGGACTGTGGGTGGCCGGGGTGTGAGACGAGAGAGAGAGAGACGGGGATGGAGAGGTAGAGAGATATAGAGATGGAGAGATAGAAAGATAGAAAGATAGAAAGATAGAAAGATAGAAAGATAGAAAGATAGAGAGATAGAGCGATAGAGCGATAGAAAAGTAGAGAAATAGATTGATAGAGAAATAAAGCGATAGAGGAATAGAGAGAGAGATAGAAGGATACAAAAATAGAGAAATAGAGCGATAGAGAAAGAGATAGAAGGAAAGAGAAATAGAGGGATAGAGAGAAAGAGAGCGCGGTGGGAGACACGGTGGCTTGATAGTGGGGGCGTTCATGGTGGGAGGAAGCAGAGGATCAAAGGCTGGCGAGGAGGACGACGGGGAGCGACCGATAATGAAAACGCGCGACAGGGACTGTCGTCGGAGAACGGTGGACAGAATGAGAGAGGTGAAGAGAGACTGTTGAACGGTAGGGGTCCTCTTACCATTCCTCTTTCTCTTCCTCTCTCCCTCTTTCTTCCTCTCTCTATCATTCTCTTGCTCTCTTAATCTCTCTTGTTAAATCGACATCTCTCAATCTTTTCCTTTATTATTTTCTCCCAGCATCAATCTCTCAGTTTCAGCCTCTATCTTTTATTTTCTCACAGCAATAATCTTTTTCTATTATTTTCTCAGTTACAAACTGTGTCTTTTATTTTCTCTCAGGATCAATCTCACAGTCTCAGGCTCTATCTTTTATTTTCTCCAAGCATCAATTTCTCTCTATTATTTTCTTAGTCACAATCTGTATCTTTTATTTTCACCCAGTCACAATCTTTTTATTTTACTTTCTCTCAGTATCAATATCTCTCTTTTATTTTCTCTTAGTCCCAGTCTTTCTATTTTATATTCTCCTAGCATCAATCTCTCTCTCTTAATTTCTCTCAGTATCAATATATCTCTTTTATTTTCGCTCAGTCACAATCTTTTTATTTTATTTTCTCTCATTCCCAATCTTCCTCTTTCATTTTTCTCAGTATCAATATCACTCTTTTATTTTTTCTCAGTCCCACTCTTTCTCCTTTATATTCTCCCAGCATCAATCTGTCTCTTTTATTTTCTCGTAGCCTCAATCTTTCTATTTTATTTTCTCCCAGCATCAATCTTTCTCTTTTATTTACTCTCAGTCCCAGTCTGCCTCTCTCTCTTATTTTCTCTCAGCCTCAATCTCTTTCTTTCTCTCTCTTTTTAATTATCTTTCAGCATCAATGACTCTTTTATTTCCTCACAAAGACAATCTCTTTCTCTTTTACTAACTCTCAGTTTATCTCTGTCTCTCTCTCTCTCTCTCTCTTCTATTTTCTCCCAGTCTCAGTCTTCCTTTCTCCTCTCTCTCTCCCTTTCTCAAATGATATATCTGAATCACTGAACACCAAGCGAGAAAGATAAAGAGTAAGAATGAGAGATAAAAGGAGAGGCCACGCGTGAGAGCAGAATGGAGTGAGAGGGCTCGCTCTGCGACTTGGAACAACAGAGAGAGAGAGAGAGAGAGAGAGAGAGAGAGAGAGAGGCTCGCGCATCGACTCAAACTTCGACAAAGAGGACACTCTCCCTCACAACACGCGACAGAGACAGTACACGCTCGCTCGTCGACTCAGAGCAAGCGGAAGGGGGAGAGAGCGCCGCGCCGCGCTCCAAGAGAGCGAGGGAGAGAGAGCGGCCACAGTGAGCGAGAGATCGCGAGCGGGCGAGTGGTGGGAGGGTGCCGGCGTCGCGAGTCCGCGCGCGAGAGAGAAAGGTAAAAGTCCGAAAGCGGGACGGAGAACGCGCCGGGATGATTGAGCTCGGCGGCGGCCGAGCGGCGGAGCGGAGCGGGCCGGAGCGGGCCGGAGCGGGCCGAGCGGAGCGGCGGCCGGAGCGGGACCCGCTGGCAGCGGCGAGATCGACGACGTAAGGAACGTAGGAAGGAAGGAGAGGCGCTCCCGTGTGTCGGTGTCGGTTCGCGCGCTTGCATTGCTTTTCGAAGCTCGCGCGCGAAAGGTTCGTGGGTAGGTGCGTGAGTGCGTGTGCCGATCCTTGACGCACGTGAAAAACTAAATCAGCCCGAACTATAGTCTGTGGTCCACGCGATTTCTTTCCATCTCGCTGTTTATAACCGGCCGCTGCTTAGCCGCCCTTTTATTCCGCCCCTTCTTCAGCCCTTCGCTTCCACGCTTCCATCGAATCTCCCGCCACCCCGTAAATCCCGTGGAACCCGCTCGGGGAGACGTCCGCGCGGATCACGCGCCCCGGCAATCGCCGCGTACGCCGCGGCTTTGAGGTCAAGCGGAATAACGGAGAGAAAGGCGGAGTGCAAGTTAAAGCCGTGCGAGGAAAGCGGAAGAAGAAGGATCTGCCACAGGTCACGGAGAAAGGTACAATTCTAAAGGACCGGGCTTTTTCGCGTTCGCGACGCCGGCCAGCGTGGTCTGGTCGGACGATTTACCTGGAGAAATCTCGGATGACCATGATTTTTCTGTGCTGTGGTAACATAGACTGCCGGTTTGCTCGACTAGTTGCAATCAATGTTCATGTGAGAAAAATTATGACAGTGTTATTAGATATCTTATTTTGACAGTCATTGGTGTTCACTATAATTTATTAATTAATTTCTATTAATTTTACTCGGATGTCATAGATGTCATAGAACTTGATTCTTTAACCCTTTGTGGTCATATTAAGTTTGTAGATGGATGTCCTGATGATATAAATTAATCTATGTTAAAATAACAATGAAACGTAATATGCAAGAATAATTTTATTTAATTGATTTTTAATCTCATAGATGAAAATAATTTTATTTAATGGAATTTTTATATAATTTATCTGCACTTTGATATCATTTGTCACTATTAATCTATTATCAATCGATTGTGCATTTATATTAAAAATAAAAGCAGTCTACACTATCTCCTATGAAGTTAAAAATAATTAAATACATACTTCGTTATTTAATAATATTAAGAGAAATGACAACAGTATATTTTAATTTAAAATACGTCAAATCGGCAGTCCAGTTTATCACACATTTTTCATAATTATTTTCTTTAAATTACTTATAGTTTATTTTCTCTAAATTACTTGTAGTCTATTTCCCATAGGATTATTTTACTTCTTATTGTTCTTACTGGTAATATATTAGACGGAATTATGGTCTCGTAAAATGTAAACATAGCAGGTAGCATAATGCTGCGCAGTTCTCTTCATAATTCGCAGGAAATTCTCCGTACTGTATCACCTTAGATCTTTATGGTGTATGTTGATACGTGGTTCTCCACGGTCTAGCAGTTTTAACGCGCTCACCATGGTAATTACAGATCTGCCCCGAGTGGTTCTTTCGGCTCGCATAAAAGTGATTTTATTACGATTTCGTTATTCCTTGTTGCACGGAACAACCGTATCCCCCCTCTGACATAAAAGCGACTTTATCGACGCATTGTGTGCTGTCGCGTTATTTATCGACGGCAAACACTTCCTTCGCTACGCAAATATTTAACGTAGGTACCGGAGCGATCAGTGTGCTCGTTCCAATAAATTCGCACGTGATCAAGGAACCAGCTGCGCGCAGGCGCACGCGATTAGAACTTTGCCGTGATAGAATGAAAAAGTAAATGAGTATTCATTAAAAGATACTGTCGATGTCCTTATACCATTCGCGAAACACCGATCATTTGAATTCGAAAGGTTTGATAATTCTTGTGATGATAAGTAATAATTAATTGTTAATAATTAACATCGTAGCTTTATAATTCCAGTGCCAATGGATAGCTGAGATTCTCCCGATTAAAATGTGTACAAACACGACGGGAATCGGACTAGTTGAAGCTATTTCAGGATTTCTTAGCTATAGTTAGTTGTTAGAATTAATCAGCAATGTATAGGACAAGCGAAATAATTTGATATCTTGATTTCGATCACATGAAACTATTATCCATCGTTGAATGACCAAAATATACATACTCCTATTCAGAAAAAGCATCCTACCAAAAAGAAGTATAGTACTAAAAACCGATTAAGAAATTTTGGTCACCCATTATATAGTCAAAAGCTTTAAGTTGCCCGATTACCATCGTGTTTGGACTCATTCTACTCAGAAAGATCTCAGCTATCCATTTCTAACATTTTCGAAACGATAAAGCACACGTTAGAAAAATTATTAATTATAATTATTTTATTTTTATTAGTATTCCGAGTTAATTTGAAATAGCAGCGTTATAATAATGCATCGGGTGGGTTGATCGACGGAATTCGATGCGCGAGAGATACCGCTGCACTTCTGCGGATGTGTCAGACGTTTAATTCGACCCGTTCGGCACGAGATTAGATTTGACGCTTTATTGAACTAACAATCAAGACGATGACATCAGAGGCACGGCTGCACGGCCAAAATAAACTTTGCCGAACGCGCGCGCGCTGTTAGGCTTCGGTGTGAAACTTCTGTGCGGCTGGCGATCACCGTGGAACACCGGTTCGCGAATTGATCATTCCGCGTGTGTACCTGTTCACTGAAATGTGAACTTGGGGACAGCCATCGGTACACAACGGTATGCGGCGATGATATTGATGGTAAATACCGCGATCGGTTCCGTATAGAACCCATTCGCAAATACACAGTGATAACGGACAACCCCTTCGCAAATATGCAGTGATAAGGGACCTACTGGGAAATCTTTGCCGGACGTGTATACTAGATTATAGCAGCAAAATTGCGATTTATAATAATTGGGTTATATAATAATTTCTGTTAAAAATTACGTGGAACTATAGTTTATGTTAAAATACTGTTAAAAATTGCATAGAACTATAATTTATGTTAGAACACTGTTAAAAATTATTTAGCACCATAAATTATACTGAAATTTTATTATCAAAAATTGATTGTACTTGCAACTTTAATTTCTGTCAAAATTCTGTACTAAAATCGATTATAATTCATATTATAAGTTGTAGATTATCAATTATTTATAACTATAGTTATCTATTAAAAATTAACTATAATTGCAGTTTTTGTAATTATAATTATAAATTCTATAAAAATCGACTAAAATTGTCATTTCTATTCCAAATAATTTCTAAATATAATTCATAAAAATAATTCCTATCGAATATAATATTTAAATATAATTCACATAATATATAAATATACTTTCTTTAAAAAAAGTTTTACAGTTACAATTTCCATGAAAAATGAATTACAGTTACGACTCATATGAAAATCAGCGGAGGCTCTGGCGAAACAAAGAGCGTAATGGACGAATCAGAGACCGTGTCTAATGAGAGGCAGAAGAAGATATACAGTAAGGCTAGTTTTTCGAGACGGTGCACGGTGGTCTCTGCAGGAGCGTGGACAGGGTCGAGAGAGCGGGTCCGTCGTTTACGGGCTGTCCGCGCGAAACGCGAAAACCGCCTGGCATTAGGCTCGGCCGAACAGGAAACATAACAAGAGATGAAGACGTTTACGGCCGTTTCATTATGTTAATTTCACGGTGGAACACCCATAATGTTTTGCCACCCGTGCGTCCCCGGGAAATGAAGAGGTTTCGTAGGACCATGCGAACGGAACACTCTCTCTCTCTCTCCCTCTCTCTCTCTCTCTTTCGCTGGTTACATTCTATCATTGCTACGCGGACCGCGTTATGAATTATTCATGCCGCTAATTAGTCGGGATTCGATCTATCGGCGGCGGCCGTTCATCGTCCGCCTTCGCCGGTTGCCATAACGCGGAGTCGTCTAGGATGATTAGGGGAAGAGTGAACTGATTGGAGGTCGAGTGATTGAAATGGAAAATTGTTGAGAGAGAAAGAGAAAGAGAGGGGAAGAGAGAGATTTAATAATATATTTTAGAACATTTGAATTCGAAAGGTTTGATATTCATGTGACGATAAATAATAATTAATTGTTAGTATTTTTATCATAGATTTATAATTCCAGTGCTAATGGATAGCTGAGAATCTTCCGAGTAAAATGAGTACAAACACGATGGGAATCGGAGTAGTTTAAGTCATTTTGGGTTAATTAGCTATAATTAGGATCAATGATCGGAATTAGTCAGCAATCTATAGTATGGGCAAGATAACTTGATCGTTTCGAACGTCTTTTTGGTTTTGAGAAGTTACAAGTATTATAAGTCGATGAATGATAATAGAGATAAATGAAATATACATTCAAGAAAGCATTATAATTAAAGACAAGTAGAGTGTCCTAAATGGTGAAGTAAATTTTTTCCCACTCAGTATATAGCAATTAACTTTTTGTGGTCCGATTATTATCGTGTTTGGGCTCATTCTACTCAGAAAGATCTCAACAATCTACTATCACTGCTTTTAAAACGATAAGGTAAATATTACCGAAATTATTTATGTTAATTATTCTATTTTTATAACATGCCACATAGCACATATATAATACATACTTTGCAGTGTTACAGCTTCCCCAATAGTTTAATTAAATACTATACTATAAAGGCACATAGCCTGAGGTTAGATCTAATTTATTTTCAGGTTAAGATTTTGATAATTAAAAATTCTTAAATATTTTGAAAGCTGTATGTTTTGTTGAGGATGTCTCAAATCGATCTTTTCCTAATTTTCGATACCAAATGAGCAGAGAAGAAGTTTCACAAAGTATGTAAATGCTATGGGTGTTCCATTACCGATCGCTGTCAACGAGGTGACAGAATCGATTCTGAAAAAGACAATTATCGAGGGTCGCCCATGGTACGCATACATTTCCAGTCCATTAGGTTTTATTAGACGAGACGCGGCGCGCGTGATAAACAGCGTAACTTTCATATTCGTATACAATTCCATATTTAAACCATTGAAAATTAAAATAACCAAAACGAGATTAACAATAATTATGCTTTTACATTTTCGATTCCAGTATCAATGGACAGCTGAGATTTTTCCGATTAAAAAGAGTCCAAACACAATATGAATCGAGTTAGTTTAAACCACTGTAATATTAATTAATGAGCAATCTACAGGGTGTACAAAATAACTTGATCATTTTGAATGTCCTTCTTGTTTTTGATAGTGATAATAATCGTTTTTGATGTGAAAGCATTATAATCATTGGATAGGTCTTGATCTCAACGAGAAAATATACCGAAATAAAATAATTTTCGTTCTGAAAATGATTGATAATGATTTCGAGATTATAGATCATTGATAGAGCTCTCTGCCTCATATATTATCAGAAAGGAGAATTTCACTGGTTAGCTATTCTATAATATTTTCAACAAAAAAAGAATTTCACTGGTTAACTATTCTATAATAATCGCCAAAATTTCTTCATATAATCAAGAAAAAAAATTTTTGAAACGACGAATTTATTTCGTCCACCCAGTACATAGTAACCAACTATTCTTAATCCGATTGCCGTCGTGTTTGGACTCATTTGACTCAGAAAACTCTCAGCAATCCCCTGCCACCACTTCCCAACAGATATCACAACAATTACCAAATCCAAAAATTCTCTTTCAATGATTTTCGCTAGCTTCTAAACTCTCGAAACAGTCCACAAAGTCGACTATCCTTAATTGCCGTCTCTAGCCAGCGAAACACATCTCGTTAGCAAGCCCGGCGATTGCACTATCTATACATTTATCACGCGAAATGCCGGCGATCACCGGAATATCTGGTTCGTACGTTCGAAGGGCCTTCCTGCTCGCTTGTTGCTCGCGAGACACGCTAGTTTTATAATGCCCTGTAATTGCCGCAGCTCGAATAATATCCTGCTGGGTACCTTTACGGCTCGGACTTTTGTTGCCCGAGATAACATTGGAAGAACTACGGAAATATTAATTAAATAATAAATTTATTTTTAATTACATTTTTTTATTATATTTTAGTTTACGTTCTCGATTTTATATTATATACTTTGCACTCACATTATAAGTAAATTACAGCTCAGAAGATTATACAAATTTTTTATATAAAATAGCAATAAATACCTCAAAAAATACCTTATTTTTATAAAATAACAATAAATTAAAAATCGTCTCCAAATCATAATAAATCAAGATTTATTCAAGGTAAAGACTCACGTATTTAAAAATCGAGTGTCCAAGAATAAATTTTGAAAAATCGGAAATCGAGTAAAGGGTTGAATAGGGTGATCTCTCGCGAAAGGACGACGACGGGGATCCACAAATCCCATGAAGGTCTCGCCGTAAAGCGTGCATGGTTCTCACAAGGGGTCGGAGAAATTGCAAAAGGCCCCGGCAGTATGATTTCTCGTAATGTCCGCTGGCCCGGGCCGTCGTTCATTAGAGGCGACACCGCCGAAGTAGAAACAGGAACGAATAGCTACGGCGCCGTTGTAAATCGGCGGACAGGCCTCCCCACGTCGTGGGATCGGATTCTGATACGCCGATTAAGCGGCCGAAGGAAGATATAATCCCTCGGGGATTCGACTCGTAACAGGGGCGTAATGCACGCGGGCCGTATCGGGAACCGCGACGGTATTACGTTTATTACGCGTCCCCGCCGATACATGGAGGACCGTGTGGCGCCAACCAGCCGGGCCGCGCACCTACGTGCTCGCGTGCTTACCTGCGCGAACACGAGAAACCGTCGTCGCCGAGAGACCGTTCTCTCCTGTCTCTCAAGCGGCTCTACGAGAGGCGACCCAGCCACCCGGACGAATTTATTCCGCGAGAATAGTCGAAATAATGGGCCCATCGATGATGCTACAAGACGAAATTTTTCTAAGTCCAGAGGTCGATAAAAAAAGTTAATAATTAATTATTTATAAAACTATATTGACAAAATTTAAAGTTATGTTTTGGAATGGTACAGCAAAGAGTATGGAAATATGGTTTAGATTTGGTTTAGGTTAGGTCTAGGTTAGGTCTAAGTTAGGTCTAAGTTAGGTCTAAGTTAAGTCTGGGTTAGGTCGAAGTTAGATCTAAGTTAGGGCTGCTATGATAGGTTCAACAAATCGTTTCTTGCAAGTTAATAATTTCCAGGTTCGATTTCAAGTTGTTTCGGATGTCATAAGTATAGATTAAGTCTAATTTAGATCTGAGTTAAGTCTGGGTTAGGTCAAAGTTAGATCTAAGTTAGGGCTGCTATGATAGCTTCCAGAAATCATTCCGTGCAAATTAATAACTTCCTGGATGGGTTAAGTCGAAGTTAGGGCTGGTCTAGTAGATTTAGCAAATCATTTCTGACAAACTATTACCTTGCTGGTTCAATCTTAAATCTTCTTCAACATCAGAAGTATAAATGAGGTCTAAGTTAGGTCGCGATTTAATATAGTTTAAGCCGAGGTTAGGCCCTGGTTAAGTCTTGATTATGCCTACATTAAGTCTAGTTGAGTAGCTTCAGTAAATCGTTCCTCGAAAATTAAGAACTTCCAAATTCAATCTTAAATTACCTTGAATATTATATTATATGTATAAATTAGTCCCAGGTTAGGCTGTGACTAAATCTAGCTTAAGTCATAATTAAGTCCTGGTTAAGTCTAGATTAGATCTAAGTTAGATCTAGAATAAGTCTGAATACTTAATAAATTGTTTCTTGTAAATGAATAACTTCCAAGTTCGATTTTAAATTTTCGTGAACATCACAGGTATAAATTATGTCTAAGTTAGATCGTGATTAAATATACTTAAGGCCTTGGTTAGGTCTGAGTTAAGTCCAGGTTAAGCCTAGATTAAGTCTAGTGTGGTAACTTTAGTAGATCGTTCCTCGCAAATTAAGGACTTGCAAATTCAACCTCAAATTTCCTTGAATATTGCAAGTATAAATTTGATCTAGATTAGGACATAATTAGGTATAGCTTAGACCGTGATTAGGTCTATGTTAGGTCTAGATTTTATCTAGATTAGCTCTAGGTTAGGCCTAGTCTACTAGCCAAACGTTCCTCAGTAAGTAACAACATCCCGAATCAATCATAAATTCCCTTTACCATACTATAGATTAGGTCTACGTCACTTCCAGGTGAGGTCTAGGTTAGGTCTACAGTTTTTCGCGAATATCTCGCAAACGAAAGGTCCTAGATATTTCTCGTAAAGAGAAAAGTTGTTCATAACACTGTCCCCGGTAACATCGCATCAACATTGCACCATAAAATTGACAAAAATTTAATAAACTTATAAAATTATCTATTAACAATCTCATCATTATTTTTAAACTAGTATCGACGATTTAACGATCCCCACGTCTGGGAATCGGCTCGTTATTTTCGGCCGTCGTTGGAAAAGATCATCGCCGCGAAATTCTGCGGCGGCGATTAATTTACGAGCGGCGCCAACGTCGCGCCATTGGATAATGGCCAACGATGCAACGAGCGCCGATTAATCACCGCGCACGTGCATTCACCTTGTCGAAAATGCGCGGCACCGGTTAGAATGGGGTCGTACGGATAACACCGGTGGTCCCTCCCGAAAATAACGCGTCCACGGTCCGGCCAGAAATCCGCCCGCGGAAATGTCGCGGAACCGTCGCCGTGCGACGTGCCGCGCTGATAAAGAACCGGCGGCGCGGCGACGGCGTAATCGGTACACGAGTACGGCCGCGCATAAATAACGAGAAAATTGCCAATAACTCGGCCCGGTGTCCGGGCTACGTTTGATCCCGGAATAGGCCGGGATTTATCGCCGAGATTCCCAGATTACGGCGTCGTTCGCAGTAAAGAAGAATCTATCGCGGACTCCCGCGGCGTTATCGGTCCCGTTCCTGTCCCGCCCGTTTTCTATCGGCCGCAACCACGGCGAAGCGAGCGCGCGATCACGAAAAACCAACGTCATAAATTAACCGCACGCAGCCGACCGGCTACTCCAACGTGCTAATCAACATTTTTCTATCGTGTAATAGATTCTATAAATTTATGGAAAATTATTTTCACGTTCTCTAATGCGTTTATATAATGCTCAGAATAATTATAGTGTAGACAAATTTTGGATGTCAAAATTTGGTCCACTTTGACTGACGATAGTTTAGTGAAAAATGATTGTAGGATGATGATTCTTTTTTCAAATTAAAGCTTGAAATCTCTGCTTTAAAATAGTATCGTTGGATTTTTAATTTGGCTCATCGTAGCGACTGTAATTATTTAAATATAACCATAGAAAAACCACCCCTTTCCACTATGCCATTTTTGTCACATTAAAAATCGTGAACTTTAAAAAAATACATAGACTTTGTAAAATTTTTTTCGGCCACGCGGTTATCACTGAAATAAAGTTCGGACCTTTCTTTTTCATTAAAAAAATACCGCGAGTCGTTACGATTTTTTTTCGCGAAGTTACAGCGTTTTGAATTGACCCTTGCATTTGACGAAGTAAACTTTGTATTGAGACTCTACTGGTGTCAGATTATTATTAAAAAATATTGTAAAATGTTAACGATTGCATTTACTCTTCAAACATAATTTTATATTGTTATTTAAAGCATACTGCGATTATGTCGAGCGCGCGTTCGCTTTTGGGGGATGCTCTGAAGTAATAGCGATTAATATCTGTTAACCAGGAATTGCAACAGAGTTTCAAAATGCCGGTCGAGCTGTGCAATGCGCACGCTAACGACGCCGTCCTATAAATAACTAGTTTCGCTAATTGTCTAGACGTTTAGGTTTCGCGTCTCATGATTTAGGTATTACACGGTCGAAGACATGAGTCAAAAATAGTAACTGCTTACCGAGTAGGTACTTTGAATTTTGATCCAAAAAGAAGAAAAAACAGTAAGACTATACCTTTTTATTGCTACGTTCTGTGGTAAATAACATTTTTTTAAACAATTTCCATTATTCAAACATGAGGTGATATGATACCCGAACCTGGTAGGGTTGAAGGTTTCAACTGCATTTCAATTTTTAATCTCATTTCAAAGCGAACAAGTGCAGAGAGAACACGTGACACGCTCTATAGCGAAGTGAGCACGCATCACGTGGCCTATTGGCTGGAATATTGGTGGAAGGAGTGAAGGTAGGTCACGTGGCACGCCCCACTTTGTTGTCAGATGCATCACGAGACCTTCTCCCACTCTTAGGATAGGTTATCCAGCGGAAAGGTCACGTGACGCGCTCCCTACTCTGCTTTATGGCGCGTCACGTGTCCTATCCCCTGGATTACTAAGCGTAGGAGTGGGAGAAGGCCCCGTGACGCGTCATAGAGTTGAGTGGGGCGCGCCACGTGACCTGTCCCCACTCCTACGCTTAACAATCCAGCGGACAGATCACCTGACGCGCTTCCTACTGTACTATATGGCGTGTCACGTGTCCTATTGGCTGGATTGCTGGTCGAGGGAGTGGGAATAGGTCACGTAATGACACCCACTCAACGATACGCCACGTGACGAGACCTTCTCCCACTCCTACGACCAGCCACCCATCGTATAGTCCACATAACGTTCAGTACAGTGGCGTAGAACATCTCGCCTGACCTTCTCTCACTCTTTCGACCTGAAATCTGGCCTATTCTTCTGGCAACCGCTCTTTCATTCCATAACAACCAAACCAGCGTAACCGGAAACCGGTAAAGTTGCCGGTCCACGTTTTCGCCGATGACAAAGCATGAAATCCGAGCCGACGCACGAATGCGAGATATCCGAGTCGGATAATTAGTCGCGGAGCGGCAATTTCCAAGGCGGCCGCGTAGCAATTGGTCCAGCGAGCACCGTGACAGGAACGTAGGTTCTTGAACCGCGCGGGTAATTAAGCGGGCCGAGAAATAGTGTAGCGGCGCCGCGTTTCCAGGTGAACGAGGACCAGCATCGCGGTCAGAAATATTTCATTAGTCGTCGTCGTCGGTCCCCTCCCCCTCGCATTTCCACGACCGCGCGGCGGGGAAAAACGGGGACTCTAGCGCACAGCGCCGCGAAGGCACCACGGTTCCTCGAGCAACAACCATTTTCCACGAATAGATAATTCACGCTGGCTGCAATTAATTTGTCGTTTGCCGTGTCGCCGCCTCGAAGCGGAATTGAAGACCACCGGCGAAAGTCGACGTTCTAACGCGAATCGCGTGATGAAATAGAAGACCACTGTGCTCGTCTTTGAAAAATGACAGTCAAGAGTGAGAAAATGGAACGGAGCAATTTTTTTTATTTGCAACTTTCTTCTATTTATTTGCAATTTTTTGTTATTTATTTGCAATTTTCTGCTATTTATTTGCAATTTTTTGCTATTTGTTTGGAATTTATATTCCGCGTTCTACTACTTATTACTTATTATCGACTACTACTGATTACTACCGACTACTATTGACTACTTATTGCCTATTGACTACTACCGACTACTATTGACTACTGATTGCCTACTATTGACTACTACCGACTACTATTGACTACTTATTGCCTATTATTGACTAGTACCGACTACTATCGACTATTTATTGCCTACTATTGACTACTAACGTCTTCTACCGACTATTACTCTCTACTACTAACTACTATTCACTACAACTCACTACTCACGACAACTACCGACTACTACCGCATTCGCCTCCTAAAAGAAGACACCCAGGAAGCATCCTAATCTCATCACCGGTCCCCAATTGATACCAGTAAATCAGCAATTAATTGATTCCACGTTCGCCGCAATCTGCTCGGTTTCCTCTCTCGCCGGCGCGGATAAAGCCAGCGCGTAGACTCCGGCAAAAAGAGAGAATCGTCGCGGCCGGCCGGCCGGTCGGCTGCTTGAGTAAGCAATCTTAAACTGTTGATCTCAGGCGTGTGTCATAAATCAGCCGGCAGTGGACCGAAATGGAAACGTGTTGTACAAGAGCTTCGGCGGCCGTACGTTGCCTGGCGATTTAATGCCCGCGGTCGCGTAACGCAGTCGGCATCGGCCCGCGCAAACAGGCCGTGCCCGGCGAATAATCGCGAACGTTAATTAAGGCCCGCGGTCGATTATGCGAGCCACGTAATCCCCGGCGGCCCCATGGACGATGAATCCCTCCGGGTACGTCGGGACGATTAACGAGATGGAAAACGGGAAAATTGGAATGCCGGTCTGTTGCGTCCAGAAACCTGCACGACTTAGGCGTCCTCCGTCTGTTACGTCGGTGATGTAACGTCGGAGACCATGCCGGACCACACCCCGTGAACGAAACGCCCCACAGGGACCCACGTGCTGTTTCGTAAGCAACCGCGTTTTAGGCAACACCGTGGTCACGTGGGATGGGTACAATTTGCTCCGTATATAAGGTGTACCCGGCGACGGTTTCGACCGGCCATTAATCACTCGCGCCGGACGCCCCGGCACCGTGTCCACGGATAAGCGGACCACGATACGGCAACGCTGTTAACCATGGTTTCGCGCGGGATATGGATCTCGTGTCGCTCTGATAGCATAATCTGTCTATAAAACACACAAGTGTATACATTCACGTTCGACGATAGTGGCATTATCTTATTTGTTTTTTAAATTTTATTCATCTATCTTTATTATATTTTTATTGCAATTTTTGTGTTAACTGTAATTATTTTATTGTTTTTATATTTTGTGTTTTATTGTTGTTATTTGATAGGATTATTGTATGATTTTATAATATTGAATTTTATTGTATAGTTTAACATTGTTAAGGTTTTTAGAAATGGGAATTTTTTAATGTTAAATAGCTGAAATTAAAGCTTGAAGTGCCCTTTTTAAAGCAGGGTACCTTAAAACTAAAAAGAGTTGTATGAACATTTCGAAAAATTCAGAATTGTGAACTCCCAACTCGAAGCATAATGGTACGATTTTTAAGGTATATTTTAAATTTATTTTAAAAAATGTTCTCGTGGGATTTTTTTTAACCACACTTAGCTTACATTGTAGCTTGAAATGTCAGCTTTAAAATGAAGTAGTTCATAACTAAAATCATCCACGATATCATTTTAATACATTGAAAATTGTCGAGTCCTAACTCGAAGCTAGATGACTCAATTTTCAAGGTAAACTTCAAGTCGACTTTAAGTCCAGTTCCTATCAAGCTTTTTCCACGACAGATAGCTCAAATTAAAGCTTAAAATGCCAGCTTTAAAACAAGCTGTCTCCGGCCAAAAAATACTAACGAAAACAATTAAAAATCCCAAAAATCCTCGAGCACCAACTCAAAGCAACATCCTTCAATTTTTCAAAACACCGTGTCGATATCGCCCCGCTAAAATTAGAGCCACCTTCATCATCGATATTCTCACCCAGTCGCATGCCATTCCACGAAATCGTACATCCGACAGCAGCATGCCAGCGACACCGATCCGCCAACAAATCGCGGAAAATAGCCGGCGAGCGAGGAACGGCGGAGGTCTGTTAAACATTAACGCTTTCGCAAAAACCGCTTGAAACCTTCAACGAGAAGACAGAGCAGCAGCGTTTGATCGCTTGCACACGGATGAATCATTCGCGATGCAGTTCGGCTATGCGAGGGGTGTGCGCTCGGTTTCTCACGATTCGCGGAAAGTCCGCGATTGAATTCCGCGTCCGAGTCGCGGCGCATTGGGATTCGAGGCGCGTTGCCGAACCGCTGCCGTGAGTCAGCCTTGGCACCGATTCCCAGTCCTCCCTCTCCCTCCATAGTCACCATAAATTTGCATTCGGCAAAGAGCCTCTACCCAGAAGACCTTCCCCGTGCTTTTGAAATTTCAACGGCGTCCGCGCCAGCCCGGTTGTTCGTTCGGTACGGTGACGTCTGCCGCGCGTTTCTTTCACGAGCGGGGGCCTAACACTAACGCCGTAGACACTTTACTACTACGCGTGACTCACCGGCCGGCAATCTCATTCATCGGCGAACCAGCATCGCGATAAACCCCCCCGGTGTAAACGATTTCGCAACGGCGCGGATCTGACGCTACGAGGAAAATAATTGAAAATGCGAGGAACGTTGTGAACGGGGAAATTTTTTGCCGGAGAAGTTAAGCCTGTGACTTGTTTAGTAATTTGTTAAGTAGGAATTTTATTTTAGTTTTTTTGGGAGAAATAAAATTGTGATGTGTTGTTGTTTAGTAAGGCAAAAGTGGGAGGAGTAAATCTATAAGGGGCGGAGCTAATGCAAAAGAAGGAGGGATCAAGAGCAAAGGGAAGAGTTAATGCAAAAGAGGATAGGGGATAATAGAAAAGTAGGAGGAGTTTAACCATGAAGAGGAGTGGCTAGTACAGAAGTGGGAGAGTCTAAAAGGAAAGGGTAGAACAATAAAGGAGGGGCTATTTCAACAGTGGGAAGGGCCAACCATGTAGATGAGTGGTTGATACAAAAGTGGAGGGCCAAACCAAAGGGGAAGGGCCAACAGAAGAAAAAGGAGGGGCTAATATAGTAACAGTGGGAAGGGCTAACCATGAAGGGGAGAGGTTGATACAAAAGTGGGAAGGCCAATCCAAGTGGGATGGGCCAACAGAAGAAAAAGGAGGGGCTAATACAGAAGTAGGAGGATCAACAAATTTTTAGCACAGTACGTTCTCATTGTGAAAAATATTTAAATGTAACCATAGAAGCGCCATATATTATACATACTGCTCAATTATAGCATAGACGAATTTTGGTTAAAAATTCGCCAAATTTGACTAGCGATAATTTCGCGAAAAACTATCGTATGGTAATGAGATTTACTGCATATTAAAGCTTGAAGTCTCTAGTTTAAGATAGTGTAGCTGGATTTTAAAATCGATAAACGGTTACCGAGGTAGAAATTTAAATGTAGCTATAGAAATCCACACTTTTGCGCCAGGTCACGTTTTGGCCATTAAAAATCGTCAAGTTTGAAAAAATACTGCGGATTCGCAAAATTTTTTTCCGGAATGCCGTTTACGGGAGAATAAAGTACGATTCTTTCTCTTTAAGAGAAAAGAAGAGCAACGTAGCTACGATTTTTTCTCGCACAGTTATAGCACTTTAAAGTTACTCTTGCCCAATAGCCTGAAAAGGGTTGGTTCTTCTATTTTTACATTTAAATATTTTTCGCAATCAAAACGCGCTATATTAAAAATCGAAATACCGTATCTTAAAGTAGACGTTCCAAACATTAATCGAAAAAGTACATCAGCTCGCTAAAATAATTTCTCACGAAGTTATCGTCAGTCGAAGTTGAACAATATATATGAACGATTTCGTCGAACATCGAATGACAAATGTTCGCCATTTCGGTGCCTAAAAATAATGCGAGAACTATCAGCACTTCGGTATTCAGCAAGGACAACGAATAGAGAATTTCCTGGAAGCTCTTCCCAGCCAGATACCAACTGCATCGCGCCGTATCTGGCGAAGCGATCAGTTCCGTAACAGATGCGAGCATCGTTTATTTGTGTTCGGTCGATCCATTTAAACAGAAATGCATCTCGCGATCGGTTTTCGGAAAGGAAGGTCGAGGAGAACCGAGCGCATTTTTTACAGACCCCGAGTGAAATCATTCGCGGAAATCGTGTGGTCGAACGTCAGCGGAAGCGAACGCGTTTTTCTATAACCTTTCACCCACGCCTCGGTTGAACTCTGAGTGTGATACGTGTTTACACATCGCGACGATCTTGAGTGATCTCATCTGTTATTTCGAACGTAAACGCAACTCATCAATGAAGAAACTCAGCCATTTCTAATAGAGCCTTTGAACGTATTTATTGTTCAGTGATTTATTTAATCAAGATTCATTTATTTAATCATGATTAATTAGATCATGTTTAATTAAGCTAGGATTAAATAGAACACGATTCATTAAACTGGAAATTAAATAAATCACTTACTATTAAACCAGGATTAAATAGTCCATAATTTATTAAAACAGAATTATATAAATCACATAGTATTAAATCAGGATTAAATGGAGCACTATATATGAAACTAGGATAAAATAAAACATGATCTATTAAACTACAATTAAATACTCTACGATATATTAAATCAGAATTAAATAGTGCACGATTTATTAAATCAGAATTAAATAAATTACCAATTATAGAACTAGGATAAATCAGAGCACACTTTATTAAATCAGTCTTAAATAAATCAAGATTAATTGAAGAAAAAATAATTAAATCGACACTGCTCCTACAACGATAAATTTAAGACCATTCCTCTTTGTAAAAAATGCTCCAAGACGAACATCGTGAGAGCAAAGAAAAAGAAAACGAAGGACAGGAAACAGAAAGAAAGACAGTGAGAGAAATGGAAGAGGGAGAGAGGTAGAAAGTGTGCCAGAATCGACGATAAAACTGTCGACAAAAGAAAATCGATAGCAGTAATTCGAAGAATGGTACCGGCGCGCTCGAAACGCGCTGCTTCAGCGCGAGCGCATCACCGTCGACCGTCTCGCGATTAGCTCGCGATTAAGCGACGCGATAGAATCGCAACCAAAGATAGAGCTATTCGTCAGAGCGAAGCACGCCGCTATTTTTTCACTCGTCTGGCGATATAAATAGCCGCAGACACAATTCCGTGTCGAACGGTTTCTCTGACCCGCGGCAGGGGCTGTTTTGAAACAGTTTTATTTCGCGCGCACGGCGCACGACGCCACGCCGAAAATAGCCGGCCCCCGTTTTATTCCTGGGTCCGTTTCACTGCCCTATATATTTCTGGCCCGTTGTTTCACTAAATCGAAACCCACCAATCATTATATATAGCGCGAAGAAATTTTAGAGTGGACGAGGTTTCGAGAAAAATTGACAAAATATGACCGGCGCCAACTCCGTGGAAAATAATCGTAGGACGATGAGATTTTAGGTAAATTAAAGCTTGAAGTATGTACTTTAAGATAGTGTAGCTGGATTTTAAAATTGATGTATGTTTACCGAGGTAGAAATTTAAATGTAGCTAGAGAAATTCGCCCAATCATGTGAGATCACGTTTCGGGCATTAAAAATCGCCAAGTTTGAAAAAATGTACAGACCTTGTAAAATTTTTTTCCGAGATGCCGTTTACGGTGAAATAAAGTACGATTCTTCTTCTTTAAGTTAAAAAAAGAGCCACGTAGTTACGATTTTTTCTGACAAAGTTACAGCACTTTAAATGAACCCTTGCCGATAACCTGAAAAGGAGGTTGTTTTTCCATGGCTACATTTAAATAGCTACAGCGGTGACCCTGGGACCAACTAACAGTCAAGGTGCAGTGTCTGAAAGTAGAGGTTTCAAGCTTTAATTTGCAGTAAATCTCATCGTCCTCCGATTTTTTTCCACGGAGTTATCGCCAGTCAAAGTTCGTCAATTTTTAGCAAAAATTTCATCTTCTTTAACAACGAATTCCATTTTGTTAAATACAAAATTGTTGCATTCCAATTATTTACATTGCTTATTGTTCACTTACTGCGAATCATCCTCGTATTCTAAGTAGTACAAAGCGTTCCGTGAAGCGGAAACATTGTTTTGCGCTTTATAAGGATGCATCTGCGGTTAAACACGATGCTTGTCTGGTTAGGGTCGTCTGTATCTACTTGTCCCAATTCCCCGGAGTGCCGCTTACGCGATTAGAAGAAACAGCTGTAAACGGTAACTTCGCGCGCTGCTATATCTCTTGCGTAATATTTGCGCGGAGATACTGCTCTTTCCTTGAACCAAGGAAAATGAAATTTTTCCCGGAAAAATTCTTCGAATTTTTTAAATTGCTTTTAAATTGAACAGAAAAATTAAAATATTACTGCTATAATTATAATTATAATTTCACTATATTTATTAAGAAATAATTGCTTAAATATTAATATTATAATTAAAGATTATTTACACTTATATATATTATAATTACACAGAAATGATTATTAACGCTAAGAATTAAATAATAATATATCACAAGCTTTAACCTGACAATTATTACAATAATAGCGTAAATTCTACAATTGTTCTATTACAAATTTTGCATATAAATTCTCAAAGGATCAATATTTATTTACCTATCCACTTATTCCACGTGATAATTTATTTAACCAATTGTTTATTAACAAAAATTTCTCATATTCAACCAACGCAGTTTATTCGACAAAATCACAAGCTCTGCACTTTAATAATATCCAAAAATTAGTAGGGTCAATGAAGACCCGATCTCAGGACCGTGTCAACAATTTTCCATATTTTTCTATTAAGTAATAAATGTTTCGTGATCCATAGTTTTGTGAAAGATATCAAAAGCACTGTCCTTTTATAATATCCAAAAATCATCAGGGTCAATAAAGACCCGATCACAGGACCATGTCAACAATTTTTCATATTTTCTTATTAAATAATAAGCGTTAAATAATTAATAGTTTCGCGAAAGAGATCGAATTCGTCGTTTTCTAATTCGAACAACTCGGAGCGTATTCGCGGCGGGTTTGTATCAGGGCTGGAAGGGTTAATCGGGCCGATTACGGGCTGTTTTTTATTCGTAGCCGGTTGAATGAAGAGTGGCGGCCCGTTATCGGGCCGGCAGGGTGCGCATTAACGAGCCGATTTGACGACCGGCAAATTGCCGGCCACCAGTATCGCACCGGCTCCTTCGTTATTTACTCTGAGTCACGCCGTAAATATAGACGCGTGTTCACGAGAGAGCCAAACTATAACACGCCCGGAATCTTTCTCGCCTTTTGCACGCCTCGGGACCGATTACCTTAATTCGAGCAATTATCATAATGAAACGCGTCGCTCTGAATCTCCGATTGTTGTTCCCCAACCAGCTATTATACCGCGAGAGCTCTCGACACGAAACCACTCGCTCGCTGACACCTAGGCTTGCTATAGTGCAAGGTCACACACGGCTGCATGACTTATTTTTTTATTTATTTATTTCTCTATTTTTTCACTTGTTTTACTTTTTTAATTCTTTATTTCTGAATTTCTGAATAACTGAATTTCCGAGTTTCTGAATTTCCGAGTTTCTGAATTTCCGAATATCTGAATTTCCGAGTTTCTGAATTTCTGAATCACCGATTTTCTGAATTTCTGAATTTTCGAATCTCTGAATCTCTGAATTTCTGAATTTCTGAATTTCCGAATCTCCGAATCTCTGAATTTCCGAATGTCCGAATCTCGGAATCTCCGAATGTCCGAATCTTTGATTTTCTGAATTTCTGAATCTCTATAATTCTTTATTTTTATATTTCATTATTTCTCTATTTATTTATTCCCACATTCCTCTACTCCCTTACTAATTAATTAATTAATTAATATATTTTCTCCAAAGCACATTTTTCCATAAATATTAATAACAAACGTTTCTACGGACCCAATATCGGCGCGAAAGGGACGGCAAAGAGGTCCCAGGTCGCCTCGCGTGCGCTGTAATGAGGCGACACGACGTCACGTCCGAATTCATGATTAATCGAGTAATCGCGGCTGGCAGTTCCATGGATATCCGTCCGTGTAATTAAAGGTCTTGTCCGTTGCGTCTGTCTCTACTGTCAAGGTGTACGAGAGAACGACGTCCGATCGGAGATACGCGGTCGACCGATATCGAAGAAGATGCCGCGAGCTTGTACAGTCGATGATCGCGAAATTTTCAAAATTGATCAACTTTGACTGACGATAATTCCGAGATAAATTAATACAGAACCATGACACTTGGTGCAGATTAAAGCTTGAAGTCTCTACTTTGAGATAGCGTAGCTTGATTTTATGATAGAGTTATGGGTATTGTTATAAAAATTTAAATGTAATTATAGAAAAACCACCCCTTTAGCGAGATAACTTTTTGGGCACTAGAAATCGCCAAGTTTGAAAAAATGTACAAACCTTGTAAAATTTTGTTCCGGGATGCCGTTTGCAGTGGAATAAAGTTCGATTCTTCCTCTTTGATTTTGTGGAAGAGGGAGGCAGCTACGATTTTTTTTCGCGAAGTTACTACACTTTGAATAAACTCTCGTCAATAGCCTGAGAAGGGGTGGATTTTCAATGGTTATATTTAAGTAGCTACATTGGCAACCCTGTGGCTAATTACAAATCAAGGTAGGCTATCTTAAAGTAGAGGCTTCAAGCTTTAATTTTCCGTAAATCCTATCAACCTACGATAATTCTCCAGCGACTTATCGTCACTCAAAGTTGGTCAATTCTGACGGAGTATTTCCTACGCTATAATTATTTCTTGCAGCAAACAATGTATAGATAATATTTAACCAACGAACCATGAATTAACACGTCGTTTCTGAAGGAATCTTTCTATAGTACTCACTGTGTAAGAGATTCGTGAGGATGCTGTTCCCAATTTTTGCCTTTCACCAGAGCGCCAGCAGTATTATGTGTAATTAAAGCAACCTCGCCGCGACACGTTTCGCAAGTTTATACACTGAGTCATTGTGTTTGTAAACACGTTTTCACTCGGAGAAGATGCGAGCGACACGTGTAAACCGTGATGCCCCTCGGAATTTCAGAACGAAAGTTCGTATCTTAATTAACCCTTTCCGACGATATCGACGAACTCTCGAATTCTTTCCATACCGCGTTTACTTTTCGGTAAAGTATTTATTCGGAGTCCAAGGTACTGTCTATATATATATCGATACATCGACTATACTATACTAAATGTAATAAAAATTAAATAGAGGAAATAAATTTGTATTTTTATTTAAATTGACATAGATTGCTTCGCAAGGAAAAATTAATTGGAAATTATAGAATTGATTAGAAATAATTTGACAATTATAATTTGACAATAAATTGTAGGACAAATTGAAGGTAGTTTAAAAAATTAAAAATAATTTGACGATTTGATAGTAATGCAATTAATTAATAATGATTTATTATATTGAGAATAATGTAGTGAATTTAAAATAATATGACGAGCTGAAAATAATATATCAGATTCAATGTAATATAGCAAATTTGTAATAAGATAATTAATTAATTATTTATGAACTTGGAAATAATGTAATAAATTTAAAATAATATAACAAGGTGAAAGCTTGAAATAAAGAGAAAAGAATATAGCAAATTAGCAACAGTATACCGAATTAAAAATAGTTTAAAAATTTAAAATTAATGTGACGAATTGAAGGTAATAAAATTAATTAAAAATAGTTTAAGGAATTGAAATTAATCTGGGAAATTAATAATAGAATAACAAGGTAAAAATAATGGAACGAACTAAAATTAATATAACAAATTTGAAGTAGAATAAAATAATAATATAATAAATTGAGAATGACAGCCACGATTATTTATTAAATGCGAATGGTTGCGGCGACTGTCACGCGGTGAATTAATGGGAAACAAGCCGACGATGACACGAACGGCTATCCGGCATCTTTTACCGAGAAGAAATCGACGTAATCGTCCGGTCGTCGGCTGCACTTCCGAGCCGGGCCCGACGGCGCATCATGACGCAACGTCCAAATTTATGATTAATCGCGTACGATCCGCCACGGCCTGCTCCTTTTTCGGCGCGGCGAAGACCACTTTCCGTTGGCAGAGAGTGACTGCTCCGCAAAACTTGTCCGACTTGTTGTCGATGCGCTCGCATTTCAATTTCGACGTCTCGCGTGTCAATCTGTCTTTTACGGCTCGCAACAATTCGCGATGCACTCTGTTGTGTGCAACAAAAATTAGGGGTGCATTGTGCATTTCAGCTTTGAAAATTATTTTTTAATATTACTTAACGTTCTTTAATATTTTTTAGAATTTTGTAATGTTCTCTAATATTTTCTAGCATTTTATAACATCTTTCAATATTTTTTAGTACTTTATAAATAATTTCTAAACAGTTTTAAAAACTTCTCAAATATTAGAAACGTTTTTAAATATTAAAAATATTTTTAAATATGTTTAAATATTTTCTGAGTATTTTTCAATGTTACTGAAATATTTTTCAATAGTTTTACATATTTTCTAAATATTTTTAAGTATTTTTGAATATTTTAAAATCTTTTCTATATATTTGTAAATATTTTCTAAATATTTTTCAATATTTCACGATACAAAAAAAAATTATGTAATATCTATATAAAATACAAATATTTTGTTACGAAATCATAGAATTTTATAATAATATTAAACTGAATTTTATATTATTATTAAATGACTTTCACGTCCTCGAAAAGACGACACCCATTTCCAAAACCAGTCCATATTTCAAAAACTATAACTCGGAGAATTTTGAATATTTTCCAACATAAAAAATACACTATATACAGCAAGGTTCATTGAAAATTATGTACCAAACGCGGTCGCAAAATAGTCACTGGTTTTCCAATAAAAAAAATTTGCAAGATGAGCTAATAGGTGCAATTTCACCGCAGAGTTATCTACTTGAATCACACACAGCAGTTTTGTTATCTCGTGCTCGCCGCTTTACTATTGCGATAATAATAATCGATACAAGGAAGACGCAACGAAAACATAATTTTTCTTATCTTCGCAGACGGTTTCGACTGAAATTCCTATTTGCGTGCCGCGATAAGAGGCGTCGACGGCAGGAGCCCGACGCGATGCAGGAAGTTGATTCACTTTATGCAAAAATAAATCGCTTAAAGACCAAGTGGCTCTTTCGCTTGAAAGTTCGGTTTTCATGGAATCCGAATTTTAAACATCCTGCACGAGCACGCGGTCGCCCGCTGATCTGACCTATAATGGGAATCGAGGACTTTCCTTATCTGCGTTTCTCGGACCGCGACAAATACCACCGCCATAGATAAATTGAAAAAGAATGAAAGAGCTATTTCAGCGGAAAATAAGCGAGACAAGTTGACAAACTTTGACCGACGATAACTCTGTGGAAAATCATCGTAGGATGATAACGTTTACTGGAAATTAAAGCCTGAAATCTCTACTTTAAGATAGCCTACCTTGATTTGTAATTAGTCGCAGGGTTGCCAATGTAGCAATTTAAATATAACCATAGAAAGGCACCCCTTTTCAGGCTATTGACAAGGGTTTATTCAAAGTACTGTAACTTTGCGAAAAAAAGTCGTAGCTATCTCCCTCTTCCACTAAATTAAAGAGGACGAAGTGAAATTTATTTCATCGCAAACGGCATCCCCGAGAAAAATTTTACAAGGTCCGAAAATTTTTTCATACTTGGCGATTTTTATGCCCAAAACGTAGCTTCACAAAATGGGGTGGTTTTTCTATGATTACATTTAAATGACTAAGTTTTAGTTAAATAGATTTAGTTAAATAAATTTTCATTTACATTTAAATGCCTCCTAAGTGAAATAAAAATCGAGCTAGGGTATTTTAAAGTAGAGACTACAAGCTTTAATTTACAGTAAATCTCATTGCCATATAAAATTTTTTCGCAAAGTTATAGCTAGTCAAAGTTTGCCAATTTTAGTCCAAAAGTTCTCTATGCTATGTCTTTCCTATGGCTAAATTAAAATATTTTCCACAGTAACACTGCATACAACTTAAAATCGAGTCGAACTATCTTAAACTAGCCACTTCAAGCTTTAATTTAAAAAATACGTCACCTCAATACGATAATTTCTCGTGAAGTTATCGTCAGTCAAAGTTCGTCACTTTTATCCAAGACTTTTCTATGATATAATCTTTTGCAGTATAATAATAATTACGATTACACTAAAAATAGGAGAACAACCTTAACAATGGCAACGTTAAGGGAGAAGCTGAAGGAACGAAAATAAAAATTCCCTTCGACCCTACAGGCTTTCCAGTGACCTTCGGTCACTCCGCCGAAAGCGAACAATTACATCGTTATTAATAAGCATGTTCCCCCCCGGGTATCAGTCCCACCACGCGGCGTGCGCGAGCCCGCAGAGCTCATGCGTGCACACACGTACGGATGCTGCCGCGTGGAATATAATAGCTGTAATGCGATGGAACTGGGGCAGTTCTGCTTTGACGCGCGTCTTAGAAGCCTCCACCTGCTGCGGCCCGCGAAATTTCATCGCTCGAGAGAGGTTCGTTCGCTTCGCCGCTGGTACATATCGACCTGTGGCCACGTAACTCCGCCTGTGACGTCACAGGAGTTCGCGTACGGTTTCGTGCCGGACCCTCGGGAATTCCGTGGCCCTTGTGCAAGCGATCGAAATACGTGGGAGAGGTTGAATCGTTTTATTTTTAGAATCGTGGCCGCCGGTGCGCTAGGTCGCCGCGGAACGGTTTTTCGCGGATCTCGTTACGTCAACCTTGGCTGCGTCTATTTCCAGAGAAATTGCGGCGTTCGTGCGTGCCCCCGCGTGTCGCGTCGCCGTGAAACCGCGGATTATCGATCCGCGATAGTCGTCCCGATTATTGATCGAAGCCACCAGGCTGCTGACTTAAGAAGAGACTGACTTGGACGATGTAGTGATTTGTAGACGATTAGGGCTTAAAGAAGACAGTGAGTTGACGGAGACACTGGTTTAAAGATAATATTGACTTAAAGAAAATACTTCGTTAAATAAGGTACTGACTTAAATCAAGTACAGACTTAAATAAATTACTGATTTAAACTAAATACTGACTGAAATAAAACTCTGACTTAAATCAGGTTCTAACTTAACTAAAACTTTGACTTAAATCAAGTACTGACTCAAATAAAGCACACATTTAAATAGAACTTGGACTTAAATCAAGTTCAGGCTCAAATAAAGTACTGATTTAAATAGAACTTTGACTTAAATCAAGTTCTGACTCTGATGAGGTACTGATTTAATAAAATTTTGACTTCAATGACGTACTGACTCAAATAAAGCCTTGACTTAAATAAAACTTTGACTTAAATCAAGTACTGACTAAAATCAAAATTTGACTTAAATCGAGCACTGACTTAAATAAAACTTTGACTTAAATCAAGTACTGACTTAAATCAGATACTAATTTAAATAAAACTTTGACTTATATCAAGTACCGACTGGAATAAAACACTGACTTAAATAAAACTTTAACTTAAGTCAAGTACTGACTCAAATAAACTACTGGCTTAAATAAATCTATAACTTAAATCAAGTGCTAACTCAAAATAATGTACTGACTTCAATAAAACTTTGACTTAGGTCAAGTACTGACTTAAACTAAATATTGGCTTAAATAAAACTCTGACTCAAAGTGCTGACTTAAAATGCATTGTAGAATAGTTTGACTGATCTGAACACGTAGGGATCGCATGCACAAGACACGATATACTACCCTCCAGCTGTCGGTGATTCGATTGTGTGACCGAGTGAATTGTTTCAGTTTACAAGAGGTTCTATTGTCAACGTAGTTATCCGAGTGACGCGCGTGTCTCGAGTGGCATCGCCGGCTTCGTTTCAGTCTCGGTGTAAACGTACTCTCCCGAGAAAACTAGAGTAAGTTCATCCACAGCTATTTAATCGATGCACCGCGGGTCATACTGCTAAAGGTTGCACCGACGGAATGCAACAGGCATTTCTATTACCAATTGCAGTCGCGTTTTAACTCGTTCCTTTTTCTTTGCTTTTTTACTGGTGAAGTGAAAAATTATAAATGAAGTATAATTTGAAATTGCAAAGGTGGTGGGCTTTATAAATTTGTAACTATGATTTGTTATAAATATTGGGGATTCTCCAAATTTTTTCTTACAATTTTATAAATGTCAAAAGTTTTTATTTACATTTTTATTGATCTCAGAAATTTCTAAATAGATTAGAAATAGAATAGAATTTTCTATTAAACAATCTGGCTGAATTTAACAATTTTACGACGCGCAGATATTTGTCATTGAAAAATCGAACGCCGCTCGTGCCACAAAATGATTCACACGTCTCGTCGCTTATATCTTCCTAATGTAATTAGGTGCAAAAATTCTCGCTCTTCGGCTACCCGGCATTATCTCTACGTGTGCTATCTTTTGTTTTGACAGTCTGCTATGTACATTGACTCATTTTCGACAGTGGCGCAAACATACCTGTTCGCCGATCACGAGAACAACAATTTTTTAACAGAAACGAGAACTGAGAAACTGTGACAGTACATTTATAATTTTATTTCATTTTAATTTATCCATTTGTAATTCTCTATGTACATATATTTTATTACAAAAATATAATTTAATTAAATCTTATAATACTTCTAGATTTTCAACTGTCAAATTTGATTGACAAGTCACAATTGATTTATTAAAAATGTACCCAGACTTCGTATTCAAATCGTCACTAAATTACTCAATTTTTAATAATAATATTAAAACTAATAATTCAAGTATAAACATTATTTTTGATCCGGGTCTAAACAGACCCGATCTCTGGAGCGATTTTAAAGCTGTGGCTCTTAAATGAGCCACGATGTAAATATCAATTAGCCGAATTCTCATTGGCACAGTCTGCAGCTATAATCGCGTTGCGACGCGATAAATATTGTATAATTCCCACGAAGTAATATTCCTAAGCGGCCGCTACGTGATGACGCTAAATGAGCGACGACGCGAGTTCCGCAAGCGTCGCATTGTCTCGGGCACGTAGCGTCATTACGACGGAGCCAATTATCAATTTGCAACACTCGGCGAGCTGGCGCGTTCGCGAGAGAGAAAGAGGAAGAGAGAGTACAATAGAAATAGCGAGAGAAAGAAAGAGCGATAGAGAGACAGATAAATATAGTAGTAGGGACGAGAGAACTAGAAATATAGCAATAGTGATAGAGTGACTGAGAACTATAGCAATAGATACTGGGAGCTATAGCAGTAGAGACTGAGAAATATAGCAATATAGACTGAGAAATATAGCCGTAGAGACTGAGAAAGATGGCAATAGAGACTGTGAAA
Source organism: Augochlora pura (assembly GCF_028453695.1). Classification (NCBI taxonomy): domain Eukaryota; kingdom Metazoa; phylum Arthropoda; class Insecta; order Hymenoptera; family Halictidae; genus Augochlora; species Augochlora pura. Next base: position 17,223,763 of record NC_135782.1, read on the forward strand.
GAATGATAAATATAGCAATAGGGGCTGAGAAATATAGCAATGGAGACTGAGAGAAATAGCTATAGAGTGCGAGCAAGAGAGATATAGAGGCTCTCATCTTCGCGTCAACAGTCCACTTCACACTAGCCTAGCCGTTTAGTGAATTCGTTCGATAATCGATCGTTGTCCCTCGCAAATCGGCCGGAAAATGTAAATCGTTCGCGCGAGCGGCACCGTCCGCCGATTTATCGCCGTTGCAACGCGACTCGAAACGTGCCACCATGTAGCCGAGCACCGACCATTCATTAGCCCGGTGATTGATCGATCGGATAATTAATACTTGTCCGAACGACTGGTCTCTCTCACTCGCCTTATATATTCCATCAGCCTCTTCGCCCGTTAATCGGAACGCGTGTATATAATGATTCGACTGTTTCTGCGGAAACTTTTCGCTCGCCTATTTAGCTCCTATCGGGACCCTACACGTGTAGAACTCATGATCCCGCTGAGTGTAACTGAGCTTCGTTAATGAGCCGAATAAGATCTCGGCTCAGCGATGAATACGAGATCGATGGGAATTTATGAGTTTGACTTAGGTTTGATCAAGTGTTTCTGTCGAACCCATCACTAGTTTTAAAATGGTTGGAGGTATATTCATTTGTGGTGTAGTGGATTGGGACTGTGGTTGCATTGGTTATGATTGTGTCACTGTTTGTAGTCTATTTGTACGTTATTTAGTTTTTAATGGTGTTCGAACCCATCGCTACTTTTAATATACTTGGACCAATCGTCGTGTGTGATATACTAGATTTTAATTATATTTGACAAGTGATTCTGTTTAGAGTTCACTTAAACCCAACACTACTTGTAATACAGTTTGACTCACTGTTACTCTTGATAATATATTTGAATAATAATATAATGACTATTTGACGAGTTTAAAATCAAACTATTGAGTCAAGCCCCTCTTAAGTTGCTACCCCCTTAAATTACTACCCTTTTAACTTACCACCCTCTCAACTTACCACCCATTTAACATACTACCCTCTTAATTTATTACCCTCTTAATTTACTACCCTTCTGTTAATCTAAGTAAATAAACTAATATTTTTTAAATCAATGGATATAAAAATATAAAATATAAAATATAGAATACAGAAACGATGATAGGCGTTTCACGGCGGCGCTTTTACGCTCAGCGTCGTTCGGTTCCCCAGCCGTTAATGAAGATATATAAAAGCGATAAACGGTGCGACAGGACGGGCGACACTGCTTTCGCGGGCACCGCACAGTAAATTCGCGCCTGTATTTATGTAGTTGCGTAAAGCCACGCGGCGGCGTGATTTCAATACGTCCGATAAGAGAACGGTGAATCAATCGCTGGCGTCTCTGATAGTACGATTATATAAGTCTCGTTCAGATATCTTCGTTCGCTGTTTGAAAATGTATGTAACTCGTTCAGTAGACTTTGTTGGACTGACTGATCGTAATGAATTGGTTAATTTATTGCGGAGAAATTAGTTAAGGGATTTAAAGGAATTATTAGAGATAATTGAATGAATTAACAATTCACGAATTCGATAATATAAGAGTTTAAGAATTCAAGTATTCAAGAATTCAAGAATTCAACAACTCAATAATTCAAGTATTCAGGAATTCGACAATTCAAGAATTCAAGTATTCAGGAATTCGACAATTCAATAATTCAATGATTCGATGATTCGATGATTCGATGATTCAATGATTCAATGATTCAATGATTCAATGATTCAATGATTCAATGATTCAATGATTCAATGATTCAAAAATTCAATAATTCAATAATTCAATAATTCAATAATTCAATAATTCAATAATTCAATAATTCAATAATTCAATAATTCAATAATTCGACAATTCAGTAATTCAAGTATTCAGGAATTCGACAATTCAATAAATTATTAATTCAATGATGCAATGATTCAATGACTCAATTACTCAATAATTCAATGATTCAATGATCCAATGATTCAATGATTCAATAATTCGACTATTCGACAATTCAATAATTCAACAATTCAACAATTCAACAATTCAACAATTCAACGATTAATCAATTCTTGATTAATTATTTCCTAATAATAGAAATGTTACAATTAAAATAATATTTATGGAACAATTTCTGTCATATTTACCACAATTGTTACGGTCTTTTTGTCATCGTTTCGCAATGGCGTGTATGAAAAATTCTCGACCGAGTTTCGTCGCCCCGCTCCAAACTCACGGAGGGTGCAACGGCCGCCGTCAAAGAGCGTCGCGGGTATCATTGTCGTCCGCGGTGCACTATCCGTGATTGCGGGCCGGTAACGCGCGTCCGCGACGGAATCACTTTTTTTCTGCCTACGCGTCCACTTTCTCCGTGCCTAGCGCTTTCATTCGCAGGTTCCATTACGACTCACCGCCGACCGACTATTACCGCTTGTACCATACTTTCCTTGTCGCTATTATATTCACTCTTGACAAACGATACTTTTACGCCGCCCATGATCGCGAGGCCACGGTAATATTTTGGACAGTGAATCTCTTTTCACGTACGATCTATCCACGTGATTTATGGGCAAATGTTTATCGCGATCCGCATGAAGTTTCGCCGTAGATACGCGGAACATTGAAACTCTCGACGGGCACGCTTACCAAGAGTTGCACGGATCGACGGCGATATTTCATTTCGAGTGTTTACATAGTTGGACGGCCGAGACGGTGACGTCACTAATGGCCAGAGCATGTGTGGAAATACTAATAGGTGGCGTCCAATGAATTCTATGTGCGTGCGTTTTCCGTTCGTCATCGAGATAACGTTTTATTTGATTGGGAGACGTAGGCATTGATCGAATCCGGCGATGATCTAACTTGGACGTAATTCAGAGTCGATGTGGTATTAAATTGGGAGTGATTCAGAGTTAAATACTGACCTAACGTAAACCTAACGTCGACTTATTATATCGACTTATTATATTATATTTAATATTCGTTTTCGATACTGCAGATCAACTTAGACAGCCGTGACCTAACTTAAACTGTTCACATATTAACTAGACTTATACCAGACTCAACCCAGACAGTCCAGACTCAACCTAGACTTGCTCTAGAAATCATATAGCCAGTCTAGAGCAACCTAGACTGTCGAGACTCATCTTAGACAGTCCATACCTAGACTAGACCTAGTCCAGTCTCTATCTAGACAGTGGGGACTCAACCCAGACAGTTCAAACTGAACCTAGACTTACTCTAGACTTAACTTAGACAATCTAGAACAACTTAGACAGTGGAGACTCAACTTAGACAGTCCATATTGAGACTAGACTTAGTCCAGATCCACTCTAGATAGTCAGGACTCAATCCAGACAGTTCAGACTCAACCAAGACTCAACCCAGACTTACTCTAGATTTAACCTACATAATCCAATCGAACTTAGAGGGTCCATAGCCAACTTAGACTTAGTCGATACCCAATCTATACAGTCATTACATATATAAATAACTCTGACTTAATATAGACATATCATAGTGGCAACTCAGACCTAACTTAGACCTAACACGAGCCTAGCTCAGACTTAACCTGCACATACAACAATGCAGATATCATTTTAGGAACCTTTAATAAAATTTTCATAAAATTCTTTTCACGATTTAAAACAAAAAAAACGTCGAATCTCCGCCATTACAAAACGATTCTAAATAAATCCTTCGATAGGAGAATCGTGGAACGGCAGAAAGGCCATTGTGATCGACGATTAAGCCGGCTTATGAGAGGAATCAAGCTTCCGAGAAGCAGACAGACAGGCAGAGGTGTTGCAAACGGCGCGTCACAGCGGACATTCTTCTAATTGTTTACGAGCAACGGTAGGCGGATTTACGCGTCCATTAGATCCCGTTCCCCGGCACCGTATATCCTGTATCGCCTGTCGTCTATCGCCGGCGATCCCCGGTGTCATATTCCACGAAGCTCGAAGTCTGCAGAGAATTTTCCCCTATGGCGCGACGGCCAGGAGATCAAGCACACTGACACACTGCGCAGACAACGACGCACGCCTCTATATCGAATAATAAACCTAAACCCGTGCGAAACCGAAGAAGCCTGGCCAATTCGCTGCGCATGAATTCCGGCGTGTCCAAATGCTGGAGACTTTTATTGCCGGCCGTTGGGGGCCGGTTTCCTGAGAGACCGAAGCCCGCGCGTAGAAGGGGCGTGGAACAAAACCTGTTCAATTAACATTTTCTTGCCGCGGCGGCGCGGCGCGAAAGAAAATTAGCGACGACAGCGGGTATGCTGTAACCGGCCCCACGGAGACGTTATTTATTGTCCGGCTGGCAGCCAATCGATTCTTCTTCTTCTTGTGTTAGGAAGCGTTCAGTTTTGTGGAAGCTGCTTCGATATTGGCGGCTGGGTGATATGTTGTTGGGTAGGCAATTTGGGACGACTTTTATTTCATGTGTTTTCGTCGATGGGTCTTAGTTTTTGAGACATTTAGGGAGAACTGTGTCTATAGAGGACTTAAACTTGATTTAACCCTGACCTATCTATGAACTAATCTAGATTTAATTGGCAGCTATAGCATTTATAGCATCCATAGTGCATTGAGAGTGCATCGGTTAAAATCAAGTCAACCTGAACCAGCCTTGAACTAACTCTGATCTAATCTGAATTTAGCCCTGACCTAGCATAGATTTACTCCTGACCTATGTCAGAAATAATCTACATCTAACAAATCTCATCTACATTTATAGAGCCAACAGCAAATAAGCTTTTGATTTTGTTCAAATAAACTAAAACATACGATTCCTGATAGTTTAAATTAACGTAACTAAATAATAAAAAAATGAAACCAAGTGCCCCATCCATCTGGCAACCTTGAGGCACCGCACGCACTCCGGTGAATAAATAGAAAATACGAAGGCCGCCGCTACGAATCGATCACTCGTGCAGGAATTTGTTCGCTAAATTATTGCCTTCGCTTTTTCCGATCAACTTACTCTTCCAAATTCGTTTGACGTTAAATAATCAACGGCTGGACAATTAACGGGCTCGAGACGGCTCTTCTGCGCCGCCACCGACGAAACCGTTCAGAGTCTCGGTAAATTCTGAGATCAGGCCGCCGATATCCGTGGCGGCAAATTGCGCCGGGTGATCACCCGGCATGCATAACGAAGTGCATCTCGTTAAGGGTTAATAACAACCCTTTAACAGCGCGCCAGGGGATTAGGCTACCGGTCTGGAAGTACTCGAACAAATTTATTAGGAATCTCCCGTAACGATGCGCGCCTTTCTGTGCGCGGCGGTCCATTGTTGATGGCGATCACGACGACGTAGTATTTCATGGGTGTACCGTTTTCGTCAGCGCTCGTTTGCATATTCATTAACCCACTACCTGTTCCACATTAACGCGTGACAAGGCGCGCGTGTATTACACCGAACGAGTTGGCGCCTGCTGCGATGATTGCGGGCCAAAAGTTATAAGGAGAAGAACATTGCTAGGTCTGGTTTACGTTTGACTTAGGCCTAGGATGGATCTGGGTTAAATATAGGTTGGATCAACACCAAATGTAGGTTAGGTATAGTAGTAAGTCTGGGATGTCTGGGTTGAGACCTGACTGTCCAGATTGGGTCTGGACTAATTCTAGTCTGGGTACAGACTGTCTAAGTTGAGTCTAGAGTAAGTCTAGGTTGAGTCTGGATTGTCTGGGTTGAGTTCTGACTGTCTGGATTGGGTCTGGACTAAGTCTTGTCTGGGTATAGACTGTCTAAGTTGAGGCTCGACTATCTAAGTTGCTCTAGACTATCTAGATTAATTCTAGAGTAAGTTTAAGTTGAGTCTGTACAATCTATGTTGAATCTGGTCTATATAGATTGAGTCTCAGATAAATCTCTCTCAATGGTCCTAAATTATTCTATACCTATTATTAATTAAGTAACCATACTAATTATCAGTTGGCATATCTCCACAAAATTATTCACATCGTCCATTTATATTATCCAACAAAAATGGAATATGACAATAATATGTTCATTGTATCACCTACTCCAATTTCACGTAACTGCCATATACGCATCGCTATAAAACGAGCATGACGTTTACAGTCGAGGTTACGAGAGCGAGCTAAACGCCACGAAATAAAGAACCCCGACTGTAACGACCTGTAATAATCTGGCTGAAGCGAACCGGAGTCCAAGAATTTATTAACACTTCCCCACCCTCCCCTCCTCTCCTCACCTTTCCGTCTGACTTATTGAACTTTCCACACGTTCACGGTTTTTCTCTCGATCGCTTGTTGTCTTGTTTGTTGCAACGACGTGGCAATCGGCCATGGGATAAAAATCACGATGGTTATAAGCCACTTTTGAATTATTATTTATTTGTTGCCTGTAGATCGAACAAATCCCCCGGCGCCCATTATCATAAGGAGAGACGATAAATCGTCATTTGCTTGGTACCCGTAACGTTGAATTATCGCGGGGCTTATGCCGGTGTGCGCTAGGCGCGAGAAAACTCTGCGAGAGTTATAATATCGCACTTATGTGTACAGTCGTCGACAAACGTATACGGTGGTCCGTTTAAACCGGACAGCTGCTCCAAAATTCTATAGGACGATTTTAATTTTTTTGGTGGTTGTAGGAGGGGTGGATCGATGGAATATTTTTTATGAAAGTATTAAACAGTATGAAAGAGCTGTTTACAAATTTTTCACTGCAATAAATTAATAACAATAAATTAATAGCCTTTTCCAAAACTACCCCAAAGGGTTACAATTTTTTCTTGCGATCCTTGAAGGGGTGGTTTACTAAATAATACCGGAAATAATTTCAAAAAATTATAGAATGAACTAAAAATAATTTTTCATGATGGTAGAAGGGTTACTTTATTTAACAATTTCCACGAAAATATTTTAGGGACACTGCAATTATTAATTACGAATAAAAATAAAAGATCCAAATTCTCCAATATTTTTTCCCGATTTTTAAAACTTCTTATCTCAGTTTAAAAATATTAATAACCTGAAAAAATTAAAACTACTAAAAATATTAAATATTAAAAATTTCAAAAAATGTTTAAATATCAAATATTAAATACTAAATATTAAAATATTAAAAAACAATAAAAATATTAAAAATATTAAAAATATTAAATATTGTTTAGGGAATTGGTCCACCCAGCATCCGGAAAATATGCAACCCATGCAAAATTTCGAAAATGTCCCGTTTCGAATCCCGGCCACATATATTTGCCAGCGACTGTATGCACATACACGCGGGGCCCGTGTTAGATTACCATAAGTATGAGGTGTAACGCGGCTACATGGCCCGGCCCCGCTGGTTCTCGCATTCGCCGGCTCTCTTTTACCCTTCTCGCGTGGCACGATCTTATTCGGAGTTTAAGGTTAATTGGCGTAGCCTTGCGCGCTTATTTACGTCCGCGCAATCACAAATCTCCGTTTCAGACAGGAATTATCGATCGTAAATTACTGTGTACATTGTACCGTGCGGGCCCCGCGGTTTCTCGTTTCGCAAACACGGACGATAATGGGGCCCTTATTCGACAGCAGTAAAAATGGTGACATTTTTTCGTTCGTACCATATCCAACCAGAGGAGAAGGGGTAGGGGTAAGGGAGGGGGCAAGTGAACGCGTAGAAGAGTATGATATTCCGTGGACTTCGCTTTCTTACTTTTTACAACGCGGTATAGTGTCGACGATTTAGTTTATGCAAATTATAGAAAAAAGCGTTGTTTTATTCAAAGAGGTCTGCCAGAGTTGAATGTTACCTCTGTTTGAGCTCGATGAAGAGAAAAGAAGAAGAATACTGTCTTATTGCAATGGTGAAACCAAATACTTGATATATAAGGTGTTGCAGAATAATATTTAGTATTTTTATTTTATTAGGAGTTTTTGTCCGAGTAATATGATTCCTTGGACGATTTAGAGAAACTTTTTCCTTTGCGGAAATCTTCTACGAGGCTCCGTTAACGAGATATTAACGAAAAACGTGGACCAATTAGAGAGGGAAGCTGCAGGGCCACGCCCTCGCGGCCATTGCCGCGTGGCGCCTGCTGTTGTTCTGCCCACTCGACTGCAGCGCTCGCTCCTCGTTTTTCGTTGATAATTCGTTAACGGAGCAACGTAGAACATTTCTACAAAGGAAAAAGTTTCCCGAAATTGCCTAAGGAATTTTTAGGAATAAGAATTTTTCAAAAATTCCATAAAGTTTATATAAAATCGTATATAGTTCCACTAATATTCTATATAAATCCTAGAAAATTCCTGCAAGTAATTTCTAAAAAATTCCATATTATATCTAAAACCCTTGTATATAATTCTATATACAATAAAATACAATATACAATGACATATAGTTTCCCAAAAATTCTAAATAATTTCTAAAAAGTTAGCGAAGTAAATAAAAAAATTCCTAGAACAGGAAAGACGATGGAAAAATCAGTATCTCGATTGGTAAGCAATAAAAAGGCTACTAGGCTATTATACTATCCTCCAAGGACCAAATAATAATTTGCAACGAGCGCAACAATTTTTATAGTGTTTTATCGGTTTGTTTAATCATTTTTATATCAGCCGCGAAGATCTCGCACGATATCGCATTTGAGCAGCGGGTATATGCCGTCGTCAGGTGCTCGCTGCCGAAGTGGGCCAGGAGGAAATCGAATCCGTTTAATGTATCGTGCAACATTCGCCCGGCACTAGGTCGCGGCGTGCATTAAACGCTCACCTCGGACGATTATGCGAAACGATCGACGTCGCGGCGTAACACGATTTCGCGGCGGAGTAAATCGCTTGTGGCGAATCCATGCACAAATGGAGGAGAGTTGGGACAGGCAGAGAGAGAGAGAGAGAGAGAGAGAGAGAGAGAGAGAGGAAAGAGGAGAGAATAAGAGACATAGAATATGAGAAAAGGAAAAGGAAAAGCAGAAAATGGAAAAGTGAGAAAAACAGGAAAATAGAAAGGGTGAAAGAGAGGGGAAATTAAGGAAAAATAGGAAGAGACAAACAGAGAAAAATGGAAAAGGAAAATCAAACGAAAAGCGGAGGAAAAGCAAAAAAGAAAAATCAGAGAAAATCAGTGGAAAATCAAAGGGAAATCGGAAAAGAAAAATCAGAGGTAAATCAATGGAAAATCAGAGAAGAAAAATCAGAGGAAAATCCGTGGAAAATCAAAGGAAAATCGGAGTAGGAAAATCAGAAGAAAATAAAAGAAAAACAGGAACGGAAAAGCAGAGGAAATGCAGAAAAGAAAAATCAGGAAGAATCGGAGAAAAACAGAAAAAGAGAAATGGAAGAATAAAAAACAAAATGAAGCAGAAAGAAGAAAGGACAAAGGGAGGTAGAATAAAAAGGGACAGAAGGACCCATCTCCAGGATGTGTCACGAGGCGTGAACCGCGTTCACGGGCCACCGGAGAGTGTTTACCGTCGCGAGCGGAAATAAAAGCGCAGCGTGAACACGTAGCTGCCTATGACATCAGCCGGCCAATCAATCCGTTTTGCATGATGATGCATGAAGTGCGTCGGATGAATACCGTGCGAGAAGATCACCGGCTGATGATCGTGGTGGGTGTGGGCTGAACTTGCCCCGCAGAATACCAACGCATAATTATTCACCGCAGAGATATTCGAGCATTTCGTCATACGAAATCGTAGAACTACGATCTAAATAAATTAATCACTTACTGTTTTAACTATTTAGCTATTTAATTATTTAATTATAAATTTTTAGAGCTCCAAAATCAGCTGATTTATATTAATATATTAAAGTAAAAATGAGTCGTTTATATTGATCTAAATATAATTATATTTCCTCGATATAAATATAAAAATCTTGCTCGATCTAAATATACTGAAAAAATATTTAAACAATAGACCATCATAAAAAAAATAAGTTGTCGATGAATCATTTTGACCAGTTCTCCGTGGATTTAACGTCTTATGTCAGCCTGTAAAACAGATTGTAAACAATTCGGTGACCTCTAGAGGATCAGTCTTGTTTGTAAACAAGACACCGGTGGGCTCCGCGAGGCGCCAAGTGGATCAGAAAAAAATGCGTCGCCGATCCAAGGCCGAGCTCCCCACGCTTCTTTACTTTGTAACCCGATGCTGTTTTCCTGGTATAAGAGGTATCGGATACGCCCGCGAATTTAACTACGATGAAACATTTCCAGGAATGCTAATGACAGTCGTTAATAACAATCCTGTCAGCGCATGGCACAGCGTCTTCTATAGCTGAAATTGTCTAAAGCAGCTTGCAACGTTGCATAATTGTTGGATCGATTGCAAGTAGCTGAAAGAGAATGTCGTCGAAATTAGCCAACTTTGACTAGCGATAACTGCGCGGATAATCGTCGTAGGATGATGAGACTCACTGTGAATTAAAGCTTGAAACCTCTACTTTAAGATAGCCTACCTGGAATTGTAATTAGTCGCAGGGTTATCAATGTAGCAATTTAAATATGACCATAGAAAAGCCACCCCTTTTGAAGGTATCGACAAGGGTTCCTTTAAAGTGCTGTAACTTAGCGAGAAAAAATCGTAGCTACATGGCTCTTTTTTTAAATTAAAGAAGAAGAATTGAACTTCATTTCAGTGGAAACGGCATCCCTGAGAAAAATTTTACAAGGTCTGTGCGTTTTTTCAAATATGGCAATTTTCAGTGGCCAAAACGTAGCTTGACAGAAAGGGGTGGTTTTTCTATGGTTATATTTAAATGGCTACATTGACACTACTTCGGTGAACTAAAAATAAAGGTAGGCTATTTTAAAGTAGAGGCTTTAAGCTTTAATTTGCAGTAAATCTCATTACTATACGATCATTTTTTGCAAAGTTATCGTTAGTCAAAGTTGGTCAATTTTTATTTGTCTGCTGCAATATTTTTGGACAATATATTATCTGCATTATTATTTACATATTATTTATATATATTATTTATATATAATATATGTAATAAATAACACATGTGTTGGTCTGTAGTCTGATGCCAGACCATCTCGAATGGCTCGACAGTCGATGGTTCCGTTAGAATTGCCTAGATCCGCCGGCCGATGCCGGTCTATTCTCGCAGCCGATGGAAACGCATCGCCAATGCCATCTTTTAGGCAGCTGCCGTCGTTTCTGGACCGCGTTCGACTTTGTGTTACCGTTTCCCACCTATATTTAGATCTGGTCCAGCTTAGGCGAACAAACTGGGTCGTATTGCGACGCTTCCGCGATTCCTGTTCGCCCGCATACCGAAAATTCTCTGCCGAAGGTACGCGTCAACTACGACTGCATTGTAAACGTTATTTCTCATTTGTTAATGCTATTTATTGCTGTGAAATATTTTGTTACTGCATAGAGAGCATTGCATTGAACCATCTAGTAAAATAAGTGAACATAATAATTTCTTATATAAATTAAAACACTGTTTGCAAATTAGTTTCTTAATCGAAGGTGAAAAGAAATAGTAGTACTGTGTGTAGGATGTTTATAATTATTTATTACGTGATGCAGATAAAATGTTTAAGGAAATTTTTGTAATTTAAATTGAAGGGCTGTGAAAGTAGTGTTGAAATACTGTGTAAAATTGTGTGAAATAGTGTAAAAAATTTGAACAGTTTTGCTTCTTAAAAAGATTAAAAGATTCGTAAAAATAGTGCTATAAAACGATGTCAAACATTTTCAAACGACGTAGAACGATGTACAACAGTATGAAGCATTGTCAAACAGTGTCAAGAATTTTTTAAAATGATATAGAATTGTGTAGAACAGTTTCAAGCGTTGTAAAACAGTTTAAAGTATCTCCAAAAAATAAACAAACACTATAAATATTCTTAAATATTTCCAAACCTTATAAAACGTTCTCAAAAAGTTTTAAACATTATCAAAAAATTTCCCAACGTTATCAAACAGCATTAAACATTGCCAAAAATTCCCCAACATTGTCAAATATTGCCAAACGATATCAAACCATACCAAACCTTCTTAAACCATGCGAAACCTCCTCAAACCTACTCAAACCATGTCAAAAGCTCGAAGACGCCCTCTGAAATTCTTTCCCACGAACCAACAGATAAAAATCGTACCGTGTGCACGGCGACTCGAACGAATTAGCATTAACGAGGACACGTGGGCGACTGTGGTGGTCGGGAGGCCGGATTTAGTTGGACCAATGACAAATTGAAATTAGCCGTTTATGGGGTATCGGCGTGAGTCATCGGGCCGCGTTGAAATCCACGCTACAGAGAGGAAATAAAAAAAAAAAAGAAAAGTAAACGGCGGAACACGCGTTCTCGACTTAACGAGCTTGTTCCGCGTTCGTTAAATAGAGATATACGTTTCCTAGCCAATCGGGACAGGTGACGGCCGGACTTGAATCATTCGGACACGGATAATCGGATTCTGAAGACGAATGGTCCACGGGCCCAGCCGTCCCTCGTTTCGATCGACTCGTTATCTCGTCAGGATTTCGTTATCGCTACAACGAGACGGTTTAATGATAAATAGCAAATAATACAAATATATAAATAATTTCTTTATGACATCGTATATTATAGATTAAATTTATTGGCAATGCTAAGAAATTTAAATATACATTATAATTTGAATTTATTGACACTGTTAAAAAAATTAAATAAACATCAGATATATTTTATTATCAATATTAGATTGTATATTAAACTTATTGGTAATGCTAAAAAAATAAATAAGCGTCAGATATATTTTATTATCAATACTCTATATTATATATTAAAATTATAGTGAATGCTAAAAAAATAAATAGTATATTTAAGTATAATTATTGTAAGATATTACTGTTATTTTTTTCTTTCTTTTGGAACGTTTTACTTTGTTCGTTTGAGATTAAATAATTATTTTTATTCACAGATGTGGCGACTAACATTTTGGACGTACTTCCTGCTGATCGCATTATCGCTGGCGCCTGTACAAAGGGTCCTCGCTTGTTCCTGCATGAGGTCTCATCCACAAACTTTGTATTGCAAGTCAGATTATGGTATGTACGATGATTTAAGTTACTATGATTTTAAATAATAATATAATGACGATGTAAAAAGAATAGGATAATAATGTAATTCTAATATATTATAGAATATGGTATAGGACAATAACGTAATGATAATATATTATAAAGTATGGTATAGGGTAATAACGTAATGGTAATATAATATAGAATATGGTATAGAATAATAACGTGATGGTAATATATTATAGAATATGTTATAGAATAATAACATAATGGTAATATAATATAGAATATGATATAGAATAATAACATAATGATAATATGTTATAGAATATGATATAAGATAGTAATAACGTGATGGTAATATATTATAGAATATGGTATAGGATAATAACGTAATGGTAATATATTATAGAATATGGTATAGAATATATTATAAAATATAGTATATGCAAAGGAAATACAGCAATAACAAAATAATAGTACAAAGAAAATAGAATAATAATATAATAACAATAAACTATAATATAATATACTAATAATAAAATGTAACATAATAATAACAAAATAAGGATGTTACGACGTATCGACTGGTCTTGACCGCTATCAATTTTCCAGTGGCCGTGGTGAGAGTGAGAGGAGCCGAGAAGAGGAACGACATCCAGCTGGCGTACCACGTGAAAGTGAACAAAGTCTTCAAGGTCCGTGAGTCTACGGGCATACGCTATACAGTTTTTACGATCCGCTACAACCACTTATACGACTCGATCCCTACTGATTCCCAAATCACCCTATTAAACGCTATAACGATTGTTCGATTTTAGGATCGGAACCTCGTGAATCCGGTGAATTTCGCGAAGCGTCAGATTTTATGGACGGTTGCTGCTGACAGCATGTGCGGCGTCACCCTAAACGTCGGCGAGACCTATGTGATCGGAGGGAAGATCGACCAGGGGAGACTCGGCCAAGGAAGAATACATCTGTCGCTTTGCAACCTGCACATGCGATGGTCCGAGGTGCCACCCAGGCAACGCAAAGGATTCCGAGGCCTCTTTCACCGTGGCTGTGCTTGCGACGTGAGTGAAATCTCTCTGAACACTTTCTCTGATCTGTGAACGATACCTCTGCTTCCCTTTTGTTTGTTTATTTATACCGTGGTTTCAGTACGAAACACTTTTATTAATTATTTATCATTTTGTGGTATAATTATTTTTATGTTAGTATTGTGACGTTTGTTATACCTTGTTTTATTATTTTTTTATGGTATAGTATGTGCTATTGGTTTTAATATTTATTATACGTTGCTTTAATATTGTTTGTATGTTATAATATTTATTATAGGTTATTATGACGGTTGCTGTGTATTGTAGTATGTGTTATATATTGTAATATTTATTATACGTTAGTATAATATTTATTACATACTGTAATATTTTTTATATGTTGTAATATGTATTATAGAATATTATAATATTTATTAAGTACTATAGTAACGAGGAAAACGTGTTCCCAAATTCAGCAAAGCAAAATTTGCCTCACCAAAATAATCCAGAAATATCTATCCAGCTCTCTGCGAACACTATCACCATGCAACCCCATAAAAACCTTCTCAAACCTAAAGAAAAAAATACCATCGCATTCAGGAGACTCCATAGAATCATCCCCCATAAGATCCACTTTTCTATCTTTAATAGTAACGTAAGGAAAAATTCTCAAAGTTGACGAAACAAGTACCCTTTTTTTTCAAAGAATTAAATACGTTCCAGTGCAATCAACCGCATTCTCAAACCCAAAGAAAAAAAAACTATCGCATTCAGAAGACTCCATTAAATCATCCCCCATAAGATCCAATTTTCTATCTTTAATAGTAACGTCAGGAAAAATTCTCAAAGTTGACGAAACAGGCATCCCTTTTTCTTTAAAAAATTAAAACCGTTCCAGTTTAATTATAAAATAAACCGAGAACAACTGAGGTTATATTATCATAAAAATATTAATAAAACACTATAGAAATGCGACTATAATAATTCGTCGTTGCAGGTGAATTACACACCATGGTGGAGGAAGGGCGAGGACCTTGAGAACGGGGGTAGGAAGCGTTGTCTATGGGAGAGCGAGCCGGGACCTTGCCATTGTCAAGAGACTTACGGCATCTGTCTGGCGACGCCAGGTGGTTGCGGCTGGGCACCGTCGATTCCCTACAACAATTGCATCAAGGAGCACCAGCAGAAACGGGAGCAGCAGAGGCTGCTGGAGCCTTAACGACGAACGCGGTTTGGTTCTGCGGATCGAACGGGTTACGGGTCACGCGCGGAAAACGAGAAACACGTATGCACCCGGGAGAGAGAGAGAGAGTGAGAGAGAGAGAGAGAGAGAAAGAGAGTGAGAGAGCACCCCTTCGAAGTGCCAGCGGCCTTCGATTGTATTTATTTATTCCAGACGCAGCGTTTAGTTCCGTCGACTAATCGCGTTTCTTCCATCCCCACGCGCCGTTCTATTTATTCTATCGCGTGTCTTTTCCCTCGATTTTGTTTTCTTTTTTCATTTACCAAAAGTATTAATTGGAAGGTTGTGTCAGCGAGTACAAAAGCCATCGATTAAGCCAATCAATGATTTTTTAGGTCTGCAGAAATCAGCAGCACGATTGGTTCATTTGTTTGTGTTGATAATATGATAATTGCGTTCACCCTTCGCTCTCTGGAGTTTGTCAATTGTTAATTTGAACAATTATATTTTCATAGTGAAACCTTGGGTCTAAATAATAGCAACAGTCTCCAGGCATTGAAAAAAGTGATCAGCCCCCTGTCAGTACCCAATTTTCAAGAAACGCGGGACTGTACGCGGGAAATTATGCCGTTCTATATTTAATTAATATTCAATTCATACTCCAGTAATTTAAATAACATTTCTGTGATTGATAAATTGTAGTTGTTGGAAGGGTTGGAGAATTTTCCCGAGTGCGAAGGATTGATAGAACCGCTGAGAACGTTGCGAATCCTAATCAGATTAGAGAAGGGTAAAAATCGGCGTGGAAATTCATCCTCAGATCTGAGCATCGTGGCGGTCGAAGCGTTAAGTACTGTACGTTGCTCGAAAGATGGCGCAGAGAGAAGAAGAAGCGCGTTTGCATTATTGGTAGAAAGGATCGGCTCCTTTCAGTCCCCAGTTTTCAGGAAACTGAGGACTGGCCGATCTAAAGAAAATGACGCCCATTGTCTCCCAATCGATAATAATTGTTAATAGAGTATCTAGACGCTAGTGAAAGTCATAATTTAACTTATTATGGTTTAATAATGACCAAAAGTGCATTTTTTAAAATGAATTATAGCTATTGGATGAAATAGTATGACTTTTCAGGTGGTCCATAGAGTCTCAGTATATTATATAGTCTCGTGAATGAAAAATACAAATCGGCCCCTATCAATACCCAATTTCTAGGAAACTGGGTATTCGAGACTGACCGATCGAGAGAAAACCACGCCCACTGGCTCTCAATGGGTAATAATATTAACTAAAATACAGAGTTAACTTATTATTATTTAATAATGACCCAAACTAGATTTTTCTAAATAAATTCCACCTATAGGACAATATTTTACGACGTTCCCCGGGATCTATCGAACCTCAAGCACACGCTATAGTCTCGTGTAGGCAAAAATCAGATCGGCCTCCTATCAATACCCAATTCCCAGAAAACTGGGTATTCAAGACTGGTCGAAGCTTCTTCTTAGCCATCATCATCTTCCATATCGCCGACTTTCCAGCACCGTACAGTAACTCGCAGCCACCGCGTCGATTGGCTATACTTTAGTTGTACATATAGGCTATATTGATGTATATTACGCATTTTTAAATTATTGTCCCCCTTTTCTCTATCGTTCCGCGTACCCTGGGCCCGTATGTGTGTGTGTGGCAAGAGATTGTTGGATGCTATTTAATTCTTTAGATTAGAGAGAAAGAGAGAGAGAGCACAGACCTCCGAGCAGGAGGTAAGACGGTCGAACGCGTGTCCGCGATATTATCACGCGCTGCTTCTTTCGTTTCACACTTTTGTACAAAGAACGCCGTTCCCTAGATACTGTTGCGGGGACGATGTGCCAGGCGCGGACGGGTTCGACGCGTGATCGATTATGTTCTCTGTTCGCGAACTCGTGTGTGCGTGCACCCGAGCGTGGTCATTGACGACGGCGACGAGAAACGGAGCGCCTCGGGCAGAGCAGCCCGGGGCGGCTGGAAATTTAGTACAAAAATGCTAAACGCGCGCGATCACGATGCGGGACTGAGTTAGCCGGCATTTCCTAACCACGAGAGACCGTACACGTATAATCGTTAAGTCACGATTTGTATTTTTAGTTTAGTCTCTTCCATTTGATAACTTTTGTAAGTATTATATGTATTACTTAAACGATGAGAAATAAAGGGCGTAAACGCAGGCCGAAGTATCATGATTCGACTGTCACGGTGCAGGAAAATCGATGATGAACTGTCACTCACCATTTCACGATGATTCGGGTAGAATGTCTGCTCGATCAAGGGGAAGTTGTCTTTGCCGAGGCGTCGTTGTAGGCCCAGCAGGTGCGCGAAGACCCATGGCTTGTCCTGTAAGGGAGACGTCGATTAATAACGCATTCAGTCAGAATTATTTGTTTCGCGCGGCGGAGACACGCTAGTGCGGCAGAACCGCACGCTTGTCCGGTGAAAAGGGACGCACGTGCGGCGGATGCACGCTAGTGCGGTGAAACTACTTGCGACGAAGACGGACACGCGTCAAGTGGGCATAATTGCTCAAAGAGGAGGTAGTAGTTACTAAGTGATGGTTAGTAGTTGAAAGTACCATAGTAGTTATTAGAAGTAGTAAGTAGTTTTAAGTAGTAATTACTAGTAGTAGCAGTGAGTAGTTTTAAGTAGTAGTTACTACCACTGTTTTCTAATTTTTGCTGACATTTCTGCTGCACACGTCATCTATTGATTTTTATATAAACTGCACCTTGAACCTAAGCACAATAGTGCCATATGCTACTAATTTTCTAAGAATATTCTCTCGTAAGCCTTGTACGTCTCGATGCTTCTAGTAGATAACAAAGTATTTTTAAAGTGACCTACGACCTTCTCTAATTCGGAAGCAATTAAATTGATTCTCTCTGTGACACTGTATTGATCGTTTCTGCGATTATAGTCTATTGAATAAGTGACATTGCTTCTATTTTATAAGTGACTATTATGCCTACTCTATAAGTGATCACTATGTCTGCCCTATCAGTAAAAATACGTCTCTTCTGGCAATGACAATGCCCCTATTCTGTCAATTAATATTTTGTCTACTCTGTAAGTGATAATACTTCTATTCTATAAGTGACTACTGTGTCTGCTCTATAAAAGTCACCACTATGTCTGCTCTATAAGTGACCACTATGTCTGCTCTATAAGTGACTATTATGTCTCCTCAAGTGATGATACTTCTAATCTATAAGTGACCACTATGTCTGCTCTATATGTGACCACTATGTCTGCTCCATAAGTGACTACTACGTCTGCTCTATAAGTGACCATTAATCTACTCTCTCGGTACCAATGCCCTCATTCCTGCAGCATCAACATCAACTCGATCAAAACTCCACGTCATTAATATTCACCTGGAAATTGTAAATAGCAGTAAGATTATTAATGCTCGGCACGCCCCCGTACATCAGGCCAAGCAGAAGATTCTTGTTGTCCTCTCCTGCATCCTTCAAGTTCTGTCGTATCAGGACGAAATCGGGTTTGAACGATCTGCGAACGAATTTCGTGGATCAGTCATCATATTTCACACACTATCTTTAAATATATTATTTATTGATCTATCAGTTAGGTGAACTCATAGGTGAATAATTAGTTGGGTAAATAGGGTTAGAGAAAATAGATTTGATTGGAACAACTACTTGGATTAAATGGATTAGAGACGGTTGGATATTAATTGGAATAGTTAACGGCGACGGAAATAAATGATCTCACCGGATCACTTTGGTCCCGTTGCGATAGACCGCCATGGAGACCACGGTGCCAGCCTCGCTGGCTGTCAACGACAGTTCCCGGAACTCCGCTTGCTCCACGCGGATCTCGTAATCGCCGTGCAGTCTACGGCCACGGAAGTACTTGCTCCAGTCGGTGTTCTGGTCATCGATCACCAACAGAGTGAAACAACGATCTTTGTTGAATGACGGACCCCTCGTCGCCCCGGACACCGCTGCTCCAAGGATTGATGCACCCTGGATCACAAATGATAGTCGTTCCATTATTAATAAATAATTAATACCTTGTCTGCGAGGAATGAGAATTCTCTTAAAATTAAATCCCGATTCTGGTTGTAAGATACAAGTATATTTGCGTTTTTAGAATTTTTATATAACTATAAAATAATTTCTAATTATTCTTAAAAGTAATTTACAATTATTAATTTAATTATTAGTTCCTCTGAATTGAATAGAATTTTCTTAGGAATGCATAAAAATCATTTACTGTCTTCCTTAACATTTTTAATAACTAAAAAGTAGTTACCAATTTCTCTTAAAAATAATTTCCAATTATTAATTCAATTTAATGGTATTTTATCATGGTAGCATAAAAATCCAGAGACCCTTAATTATACTAGTTCGATCTGAATATAGTTTACTGCTTATGCGCGCAGGCATCCGGCAAACAGACGTTCGTGGCGTCGCATAAATTCGCTCCGATAAGCTACAACAATGCTTGCGAATGCGGCACAGCCACCGATCCAATAAAATATATATATCCGTCGTCGAGATCAGCTCGGGTCAGCGAATACAGTATTCCTTTGAGCGTCTCTACCCGGATCGACACCAATGCCCTCGGATTACCGAACACTGAAGCATCCTTTTGCCAGGCGGGGGCGACTTGGCTTCGCTCCATTCAACCAAGATAACGAACCGGACTCGGGTTTGGGGGAGGGGGGTGGCAGCAAGTTCCGTGAAAACGTAATTCTAGTCAAGCACTTTGGCCTAAATCGGGATCTACGAGTTCGGCTCGTTACTTAGCCCGTTACTTGGCTAACAGGACGAGTCGAGGGTATCGTAATCCGTTCTTTGGCTGATGAAGGATTCGCGGGGAGATGTCGTCGAGCAGCAGTGTTGTAAATGGTGGGATAGATTTGATCTGCTATTTTATATCCTTGTGGTATATTTGGTGTAAAGTGTACTTTGATATACTAGTAATATACTTGAGCACAGCTCTCCACTTTTGATACTTTAGAGAGTAATTTTATTTATGGTATACTTGATCGCAGCTCTAGTTTTGATATACTTGTACCCATTTCTGTTTATAGTATACTTGATTGCAACTCTAACTTTAATGTACTTGACCTGAGTTGGACTTATAGTATACTTGATTTTAAGTACACTTGGCATTTACTTGACTCAGTTATACTTATAATATGCTTGATCCAAAATGTGCTTGGAATTTACTTGAATTGAGTTATACTTTCTGTATACTTGATCCTAAGTGTACTTTGCATTAACTTGACCTAAGTTATACTTGTAGTACACTTGATCCAAAGTATACTTAACATTAACTTGAACTCAGTTATACTTGTAATAAACTTGATCCTAATTATACTTGGTATTAACTTGAACTCAGTCATACTTATAGTATACTTGATTTTAAGTGTACTTGGCATTTACTTGACTCACATATACTTATAATATACTTGACACAAAGTGTTCTTGGCATTTACTTGACCTTAGCTATACTTATAATATACTTGAAAGAGCCTTAAAGACTCTTAAAGACCCACAAAATCCCTTCAAGCCACTTAAGGCAGCCTAAAGCTCCCTCAAGACTCTTACACACCTTTAATGACCCTTAGGGTTCCTTAGAGAGCTTTACATATTTTCAAAGGCCCCCTAAGGGTCCTTAAAGACCCTCACAGCCAAATTAAATATGCCTTGAGGGCTCTTATGCCTACTGAAAGACCTCTAAAGCCCCTTAAAGAGCCTTAAGGTCCCTTAAAACCTTTCAGAGGCCCCAAAAGCCATCTGAAAGCCAAGTTAAGTCCCCAAACCCTTCTAAAAGCCAAGTTAAATCCCCAAAGCCTTCTAGAAGCCAAGTTAAGTACCGAAACCATCATGAATCGTTTATCAATCATAGACCTTAGCTTCTGAAAGTATCAAGAGATAATCCAAGTACCTGATCTCGAGCAGCGCCGGTCAAGCTCTGCACCCTCTGTAGCAGGCTCTCCCGGGTCTTGGCCGGCGACGAGGGGGCGCTGGTTGTCCTCGACCCAGGTCTCAGGTTGAGGCTTAGATCACCGCCGACGGGTTGAGGTGGTCCAGGTGGTGGTGCTCCGGGCACCGGTGGCTGGCTAGCAGGTGGCACGGGTGTCGGCTGCGACTGCAACGGCCGTTCCGCCGCGCTTTGATACGATTGGGACGAATCCCTGGCCATGGAGGCCAGCCCGGAATCTGTGCTAGGTTCATCGTCTAGCTCCGAGGTCAAATCCCCTGAGGAGAACCTGGAAGACAAGCTACGATGGTGGTCGTGACAGTGACAATAGGTCGGATCGTCCCGTGGTTGTTCACGCTCGTGTGTCGCGTTACGTGGAGCTGTTTTTTAGTGTCGCCAGGTGGTCCTGGGCGTAAACTGCAACATCGAACAGCCACCGTGCTTGGAGGGGGGGTTGGGGGTTAGGGCGGGTTGGCGTGACGGACGACTTTGATGGTTGATGCGGCTTGCATGCGTGACAGGTGCGATGGCATTCGCGGCGCTGATGAGCACGGATCTCGAAGGTCTTTCTGATGACGGCCGCATCGTGATCACAATGGGCGATGAGGGTCCTAGCGAGACGGCAAGTCCAGCCGGCATACTCTCATCGTCGTTCCTATGTGAGCGATCGAAAATTTATTGTTCGACTGTCAACTGCGACTGACATCTTGCACGTTCACCTCTCTTGACTACTTTGTTTTTCAAGCCTAAAAAATGTCTGTATTGCTCCTAAACGATTCTCAAGGACCAATATTGATGCAAATAGGTTCCAGAAGACTGAATATCACCTTGGAAAAAATTAGAAAAATTTATAGCGCGCGAAAATTGAGAATAGCTGAGGCAGCATCTGTCTAGAGTGACCCTAGTTCACTAATCGAGGGAAAAAATCTTCCATATCGCTTTCAGACTATTCTGCTCGACTAATATTGTTGTTTATAGGTTCCAGGAGATAGAATATAACCTTGGAGAAAATTAAAAAAATTTATAGCACGCGAAAATTGACAATAGCTGAGGCAGCATCTGTCTAGAGTGACCCTAGTTCGCAAACCGAGGATAAAAATCTTCTGGATCTCCTTCAAACTACTCTGCACGACTAATATTGATACAACTTGGTCCCAGTAGTCAGAAAATCACCTTGGAAAAATTAGAAAAATTTACACAGCCAGAAAATTGAGAATATCTGAGGCAGCATCTGTCTAGGCTGTCTTCACTTCAGTCAGGGAAGGAAAAAATCTTCTGAATGGCTTTCAGACGACACTGCATGACTAATATTGATGCAACTAGGTTCCATAAGTCAGAAAACCACCTCGGAAAAAATTAGAAAAATTCATACTGCGAGAAAATTGAGAATAACTAAGGGAGTATCTGCCTAGGGGGTCCCTCCTTCACAAACCGAGAATAAAAATCTTCTGAATCGTTTTCAGACTACTTTGTGCGACTAATATTGATGCAACGAGGTCCCAGAAGACTGAATATCACTTTGGAAAAAATTAGAAAAATTTATGCCGCGAGAAAATTGAGAATAGCTGAGTGGATGTCTGACCAAAATGACTCTTCTTCACTCACTGAGTGTAAAAATCTTCTGTATCTCTTTCAGACTACTCTGCACGACTAATATTGATACAACTAGGTTCCAATAGTCAGAAAATCACCTCGGAAAAAATTAGAAAAATTTTTCCGCCCACTGACAAGTATTGCAAAATGAACTCTGAATGGAATCGACGTACAGTATATGCCAGCTCGAGACTTGCGACACAAATCTTGTATAAACAATCCAAAACGTGGGTATTTTAATGCACCTGACACAAGCACCATTGCGTTACATCATGATCGATTGTCCAACCATAGGCTGTGCGTTGCTGATGATCGTGCTCCGTTCCAGGATCACGTGAATACGAATGATGCGAATGATACGAATATGGAACTGTGCGATCTTCCGCGGGGTCCATCGAGCCTCAGCACACTGTGTACTATTGCGCATGCAAAAGTCAAGTGTAATCCCAGCCGGAGCCCCGTTTCCTTTGGCCAAAATTTAATCCTTTGCTGTTAATAATTTCGAGAAATATTTTGAACACTCAAATAATTAAATTCGACCAATTATATTAATTTCGACCAGCAAAATTTAATACATCTGCAAAGGGTTAATTAAAACCCCCCAAGTGAACTTTAATATTTCTTGAAATTATTTTACACTACGTAGAAATTACAACAGATAACAATTAATATTTTATAAATACTACCACATGTATTTTTATTGTTTAAATAATTCAAGGAAGTAGCCTTGATATCTGAGGACAGCTAAAATGGTAATTTCAGCCATCGGAATCGCGACGCCGGCTGCAAGATCATTGGTCGGCACTCACCTCCGTTTCAGGTAGTTAACATTGGAGGTGAAGGACTGTCGAAAGCTGGAGAATGAAATGTTGCCGGGTGAAGGAGCTGTACCACAGTATTTGGCGCAACCGCCGCGGCCGGTAATCTTGCTGGTTGGCGCAGACTTCGTCCCGCAGACGAGCACCGCCGGCTGCCTCCTCTCTCAGGCGCTGTCCACGAACTTCCCAAGCAACGTTTCGGGGGTTCCGGCACGATCGGGCTGCTCACGGATTCGCCGGTCGCACGGTGATGGTACGTCGGTTGCGACGTCCGCGTTCTTCTTGCCCGGATCCGGAAGAAACTTCAACGTAAGATAATCCGAAAGGAAAGGACGAAATAAGAGAGGTGAGGAAGGAGAAACTAAATAATCCAAGTTGAAATCTGCGAACAGAAATTATTTTCTCCTGTTAACACCTGATTATTAGACACCCTTTATAATTAAGGGATGGCCTAGGGGTGTACTGTAGGGGAATATTAATCTATATAGTGTAACAGGTGTGGTTTTCTAATTTTGTTCGATTCAAGCTCTATGGTCAACTTCGCGATTTTTTTTCAGCGGAAGGGTGAAAGCTTTCGGCGGCAAACTTGGTAGATATCTTTTTCTATGGTTTAAGGATGCCCATGAATTTTTTCAGGAAGTTTGAGTCAAAATTGCGCCAGGTAGGAGCGGTAAAGTTCAAAGATGTCACGCGAGAGTTACTACCCTTAGTGACCTAGTAGATTTTTTGATAAAACGTCGATGTAAAATCACTAGAATTTATCGCCACTTGTCAGAAACCTTGAGTGAACTACTCCAAATTAAATTATGAAAATCCTTAAAATATAAAAAATATATATAATATAATAATTAATTAAAGAAAGTAGCTAATATACAAATCACAAAAATATCAATCGCGTGACACTTTGCCCTCGCGGCCTAAAAAAACTGCCCTAAAATATCACTACAACACCCTTACACCCTTCAAATACCTCCTACGAGATACCCTAAGCTGAATAGACAGAAAGAAATCTTCAAATGTAGGAGCACAGCCCACGCTCCCTAACCCATTGACCACGAACAGCAGTAAACAAGTCTCGTTCTCGCGCTGGGACAAAAGACAAAGCTCGGAACTATCAGCGCCAACATATTTGCGAACACCAAAGAGAGAGAGAGAGAGAGAGAGAGAGAGAGACGATGCGCTTAAAAGATTCATCGGGGTCCCGTTCCTTATGGCATTCTGTAGGGCGCGCCTCCCCGCCGTGCATTCAGCCGATGAAAGAGATAGCAGCAAACATCTTTCAGAAGAGGCGCGAGCACGCGCGCGCGGCGCTTGCCCCGTGATAAAAAAATGTCCCCCTTGTGTTCTTTATGCCAGCAGAGATGAAGACCTCTTCGTCGAAATTTAGCACAGGCGAAACTGGAGCTTGATGACTACGCCTGATCGATACAGGCGGAGGCGCGCGGTGGTTTCTGGCTTGAACTATTCAGCGACGTGTAGAAAAGGAAGAAGTCAGCTTTTTACGTGTTGATAATATATGGGTAAGGCAGTGATGATATAGTGATAAATGTGATGATAATATATTAGTGATATATTGGTAAATATATTGGTATATATATTGATAAATATATTGGTAAGATATTGGTAAATATATTGGTAAATATATTGACAATATATATTGGTAAAATTTTGATAGATATACTGATGATATACTGATAATATATTGGTAGACATAATGACGATATAATAATAATATATTGACAATATATGGATAAATATATGGGCAATATATATTGATAAATATACTGATAATATACTGATAATATGGTGATAATTTATTGGTCAATATATTGATAATATATATTCACCAAGATCCACGGACCTCAGACATCAAAAGCAGCGACGAATATTTATTAAAATCTAGTACTTAACAAATGTAAAAAATATTTCACTTCGACTATCTAAAATCTACTACGTTCTCACTAGTTTTCAGTAAAAATTTTACACCAATAACGACTCAAAATTTATAAAAATTTGTCACTGAATTCTCCAAACTAGACCGCACTATACACATCGTGTCGCTGCGAGCCGAGGAATTTTTCGCGCGGTGTTTTTCCCGGCAGACGTTGACAGCGAACCCAGGGAACAATGATTCCGGAGCCGGCACGATTATCGGATCGCGATAATGAGTCACCGGTTCTCTCTCTCGGCCGGTCCGCGAACCACCACCGGCACAACAGAGATAATTGTTTCCGCGGAACGAGGCCACCGTGTACGTATACCGCGATTTCCGCTTCGATCCACCACCGTCTGTACTGCGATTTCCGCGTCGATTTTTTACGAGCACCTGGTTGATGGATTCTGCCGAACTGTTTTCACCCACGCCACTGCGGACTCAATGATGTCTCTGAAGTTGGTCGTGCTTGATGATCGTCGCAAGTTTGCACAAACTATATTATACATTTTTGTTTTAAGAACTTCGTTGCACGTGGTTGAAAAATCCGTGATGTGTATGGAGTGGAATGAGACGGAGAAAGTAGGGGTGTTTGAGAAAGTTTGCACAAACCATGTCAAAGTCGCTTCAAAAAGTAATAGGTTCAATGACTTCATAACTGGGTAATTAGTTAATTTCTTTTGAAGTTGGACGAGGCTGGAAAGTGTGACAAGTTTGCGCAAACCAAGTTGAGAATGTTTCGAAGAGTTTTGTTGCTCGTGGTCGTGGGGGTGTTGATGTATATGGCGTTGAGAAAGACAGAAAAAATGGGGGAGTTTGCCAAGAGCAATAGAGGATGTCTTCGA
Organism: Augochlora pura; assembly: GCF_028453695.1. Classification (NCBI taxonomy): domain Eukaryota; kingdom Metazoa; phylum Arthropoda; class Insecta; order Hymenoptera; family Halictidae; genus Augochlora; species Augochlora pura. The sequence goes on from NC_135782.1 coordinate 17,250,144, forward strand.
GACGTCTTAAGTATGTTTTGAAGATTTTTGGAGGTTGGTTTAAAGATGTCTAATGGATGTCTTGGAAAAATCTAAATGACGTTTTGAAGACCTTTAAGAATATTTTGGAGACGCCTAATGGATGTTTTAAAGGCATCCAAAGAACATCTTGAGACGTCCATAAGACATCCAAGGGACATCTTTAAACGTCCAAAGGACATCCAAAGAATATCTTGAGACGTCCAAAGGATTTCTTTAAACATCCAAAAGACATCCAAAGGACATCTCTAAACAACTAAAAGACATCCAAAGGACATCCTGAGACGTCCAAAAGACATCCAAAAGACATCCAAAAAACATCTTGAGACATCCAAAGGACATCTTTAAACATCCAAAAGACATCCAAAGGACATCCTCAGACATCCAAAGAACATCTTGAGACATCCAAAGGACATCTTCAAGCATCCAAAAAACGTCTACAGAAAATCTTCAAACATCCACCAAAGTCTAAAAGATGTTCCAAAGCCATCCAAAAGACATCACGTCTCCGCACTATCCAGAATCCAACGAACTGCCACACAACACAACCTTCGCAACCGAACCATCCACCATCCCCCAAAAAATCTACCTGCTCAATCTCTCTTGCAATCACAAGAATCCAATGCCGGTAACTTTCGATAACCAGTAAGCCCTCTGTCAAATCGATTGGACACACCCTTCCGAACCTTTTAAATCTGGAGGTCGACCTTCGACGAGCAAAAACCCTAGCGATCGCTTCGCGGTACCACAAAATTCTCCCTTCGCGTTCAATCAATGAAAAAATTGCCGGAGCGAAGCGGAAGGTACGAACAGCGTCCCGTCGATGTCCCTAGGCGGTAGCCACGCTTTTACGCGGCGTTGGTGCACGACTTTGGTAATAATCGATGCCGGCGTAGTCCCTAGGTGTTAGCAAAGGGCAGGCGCATTGACCGGCCGAAGCTGCGCGCAGAGAGCCGTCCTCAGCCCGGCACGGACTCGTGTCTCCTCGCTTCGCGAGCTACCGAACCCCGAAAAAGCCTAATTCCCGAAACAAGCCTAACTAAAACACAATAATCCATCGCCGCGTAGAAGATCAGGGGTTCTCGCAATCACCGTCGAAGAAACGCCGCGTTAGATCGTACCCCGGGGCATCAATCATTCGCTAATGACGAGGAGAGATCCCCGGGGAAAAAGCAGCAGAGGAGGTCGGCCGGGTCACGTGAACGCCGCACGCGAGCCCGCGTGAACAATCGGCGGGTGTACGTGTGTGTGTGTCGGCTAATGCCTGTCGGCATCGATCAAGGAGCCGGGCAGTCCGCTCCCGCGTAAATTCGAACGCGATTCCAGGCCCGAGATAGCGGGGATCGCGAAGGAAAGCTCTGGCCGAGAAGCCGAGAGCGAGACTGCTTAACCTGATTCGATTGAACGCGAGCAGGGGGTCGGTCGAGATCCCGAAGGCTGTTAATGGGTGCACTTCCGGTGGACTTCCTGCCTGGAGAATCCGTCGCGAGACAAGCGAAGGACAGTAGAGAAGGATCGACGACTTTCTGGTGGAATCCGCGTTAAATCACCCCGCGAATCTACGGCCGCACTGTTCTATCAAGAATCTGAGAAATCTTGTGGTACTCACCTGTGTCGCGTGCGTGTACTACCCACTAGTTTGCCGGTGAAGCAGTGAGCCTCGGCCGAGGATCGCGAGGGTGTCACCCGGAGGGTTCGCCGGTCGATATCGCCGCGCAAGCGTTCTCCCTCTCTCGCATCCCCTCCCCTCGCCGGGCGAGGGGCACGACGTCGGAGGGGGTAGCGAGACGAGCGACGAGCCCCAGTGGTTCCAACGATACGGCTGGTTCCCGGCTCTCGCCGTGTTTGTACAGGCTGACGTTCGCTCGATGCGCGTCGAACACGCTCCACCTGGCCGGCCGACTTCAAGATGAAACGTCAGGCTGTACGGCCGTGTAATACGATTGCGTCCGCCAACGAGCCGGCACGCCGGAACCGGCCGGAAGAACCGGGTTGACGAACCCGCCGGCCCTGGACCGGCCGGCTAAACACACCGCCCGGACTCGCTCCGCGGGGTGGCTAAACGGAGTTGCTCGACCGGATAGCAGAACTGGGAGATAGAACTGGGAGGATGAACTTAGGTAGCTACCTAGGCTGAACTAGGTAGCTACCTTGGCCGAACTAGGTAGCTATCTAGTTCGTCTGACAACTGGGTTGTTGGATGTGGGCGTCGATAGGGTGATTTAATAATAGGGTTAGTCAATTTTGTAGCAGAAAGTTGGGTAGACGTATAAGACTGACGTAGTTGGTGGCTGAATAGGGGTGATGAATTGGGTAGCTAAATTGAATAGTAATATTGGGGAACTGAAGGTGAGTTAGTTGTTTGAATCTGAAAGGAAAGATGGTTTGCTGGATAGGGTGGATATACTAGGTAGCTAGACGGGGTAGATAAGTCTGGAGGCTAAATATGGTAGCTAAGTAAGGAAGTTGAATATAATTGGTGAACCAGGTTGCTTAACAGAGTAGTTGAATCATGTAGTAAAACGTAGTAGCTACTCCAAGTAGTTCAATGTAGTTAGATGCTGACTCAAGTAGCTGAACATAGTAGTTAAGTCAAATGACTAAACGTAATGGTTAAGTCAAGTGGCTAAAGATAGTAGTTAAGTCAAGTGCCTAAACATAGTAGTTAAGTCAAGTGGCTAAAGATAGTAGTTAAGTCAAGTGGCTAAAGATAGTGGTTAAGTCAAATAACTAAGCATAGTATTTAAGTCAAGTGATTAACCACAGTAGTTAAGTCAACTAACTGAACATAGTGGCCGAATCAAGTAGCAGAACCAAGTAGATCAACATAGCTGCTAAACCAGGTAGCTGAACATAGTAGCTAAATCAAGTAGCTAAATATAGTTTTAGCTGAGTCAAGTAACTAAATATAATATTAGCAAATCCAAGTGCCTAAAAATAGTTCTCTAAATAAAGTTGCTGAACAAAGTAGCTAAACAAAGTAGCAAAACGGGGTAGCTAAACCTAGTAGCTGAGGCCTCCTATCTGAACACAATAGCTAATCCAGGCAGCTAAATATAGTATCACCTAATCCAGGTTCCTAAAAAAATATACGCCTCAACAAAGTAGCTACACCAAGTAGCTAAACAAAGTAGCAAAACAGAGTAGCTAAACCCAGTATCCAAGACCTCATATCTGAGCACAGTAGCTAACCCAGGTAGCTGAAGCAATTACGCCAGGTAGCTGAAGTATTTACGCCAGGTGGCTAAAAAAGGATCGCGAAACCAGGTAGCCAAACAGGGTAGCTAAACGAAGTAGAGCCACCGTGTGGTTTTTTTTCGTTCGTCGTCCCCAACTAGTCCTGGTTTCGTGGTACGAGTCACAGCCACCAGCCGCGTCGCATGCCTCCACGCTTCCCCGATAGTAATTGCGGGGGCTCGTATTGTTTTTTCACCGGAGCTACCCGGCTCCGCCACTCGAGCAGGTACACTCCAGCGAGCTGCGCATGAAAGAATTAATGCGACGACCCAGATACTAGCGCCGCTCCGCCTCCATCTCCTCCGCCTCCACCACCACCTCCGCGTTGCTCCGCCGAGCTGCTTTCGTGTCTATGGAAATCGTACTTTGAAATCTTTCGGGAGATGGTATCCCCATTGTACGCCCTCTCCGCGGAATCGCGCGCAACGACACGCTGGTGTTGGAAGGGGGTGAGGGTGTTAGGGTGAGGGGGCGAGTAAGGGTGGGCCTCGACGACGGGGGATGAAGTTTTCTTGGTCTTCAGGTCGAAAATCGTAATGAATGGAGGCGGAATATTCTTCTTCTGTTTGGGAGATGTGAAAGATTTTATTATGGTGGGGGTGGGGGAGAAGATTTGTGGGAAATTTGGTGGTATGGATCCAGGGTTTATGGTGGGTGGGTGTAAATGTCAATAGTAGAATTGATTGTATGAATAGTTACACTGGGTTAAATTATGGAAGGTTTAAGTGTGGGCCAAAAATTCGTCGAAATTTGAACTGCGATATCTCCGCGAAAGAAAATCGCACGATGTTCCAGCTGGGCTCATTTTATTGGGCGAAGCTTGTACTTTCACGTACTTCAACCCAATTTTTCTTGTCGGTCCTTTTTATTATAAAACCGAGGCGGAAACTGAAGCTACTTTAATTCCTTCTGAAATTCCTGCACGAATTTAAATGGCTCTGCTAACTTTAATAATTTATCCCCGAAGATCGCGTAACGATTATCTGAAAGAGGATAGTCTACCGTTTAAAACAACCCCGAAAAAGTTGTAGAATTTTTTTCGCCGTTCCACCGTATCTGAAAAACCTTAGAATGTGATGGGATATTGGTGCAAGATGCAGGTGCCAAAATGTTTATATATAAATATGCATACCTGTCATACGGTTCCAAAAATTTAAAGAAATCTGTAAGTAGAAGATGCCTGAGATTATTTCAAGCAACTTTTTCCTTTACAACAATTTTCTACGACGTTTTGTTTACCAGATATTGACGAAAAGCGCTGGCCAATGAGAGGGGAGCTCCGCTAACGCAAGGCAGCCATGCCAGCGAGCGCACCACGCCCACTCCCATTCACTGGCTCGGCCGCCACGCGGCAGCTGATCTCGCCTCTCATTGGCCAGCGTTTTTCATTATTATCTCGTAAACAAAGCGTCGTAGAAAATTTTTGTAAAGGAAAAAGTTGCTTGAAATCATCTCCCAAACCTCTCCTCACTTCCAAATTCCAATCAACTTTTTCAACACCCTGTATATTCCTAAATACACGTGGCTCTAGTTACTCTAGAGAAATTTTTCGTTTAATCCAGGTGTTATAATAACATCACAGGTTGGGAACCGCGGCACGAGACTTCGCCACGGAATAAAATGTCTTTGTTTGAGCGCGGCTTGCCACGCGCAATGGAAATCCGGCTGTGCACAATACGATTAATATATACAGCGATTAACGTTCACCTTTATTCGCGGCGTTGCCGTAGGCGCGATTCCCCCCCCCCCCTTGGTTTTTCTTTCCTGTTCCGCGCTGGGGGTCTCGTTCCGTGTCTCTCTTTCTTGGTTTTCTCTGCCTCGTGGGAAACTGGGTCGCCGCCGACGTGTTTTTTTCTTCCTCGGGGAGAGGAAGATCTCGGCGATGTTACGTAAAGAAAATCTGAATCACTCGACGCGGGACGTGATCAAATACTATCGTAATTTCACGGAACTGCCAATAAACGTGGACGAACAAATTAATTGATTCGCTTTCATTAAGTTCGAGAAGGGAGAAAAACTTTTTGGCGCAACCGTTGCCAAGCCAAGAGTAATTCAATGATAATTCAACAGTAATCAATGACTCAGAAATCAGGAATAATTCAAGAATAATTCAATAGTAATCAATGATTCAGTAATCAGGAATAATTGACGAGTAATTCAATGATAATTCAACAGTAATCAATGACTGAGTAATCAGCCATAATTGACGAATAATTCAAGAATAATTCAATAGTAATCAATGACTCAAAATCAGGAATAATTCAAGAATAATTCACGAATAATTCAACAGTAATCAGTGACTCAGAAATCAGGAATAATTCAAGAGTAATTCAACAGTAATCAATGATTCAGAAATCAGGAATAATTCGAGAACAATTCAGTACCGTCTCAGGAATCTCTAATCTTCTAAAGAACGCGACCCGCCATTACGCGGATATCGCGGAAGCACCGTAATGCAACCGGCGTTTCGATAACTCCCCGCGCAAAGGATCCATCGATGCATCACGATCTTGAATGGGCGTCACACGTCATCCGCGAATGATCCTATAAGCCAAACCCTTGTTGTCTCGACGCGCAACAACGGCATTATCGTCAGCATTGTTAAAGTTAAGAGAGTGAGGCACCTCTCCGCCGCGCGCGACAATACCGCGGCCATCGACGGCCGCCGCAATCTTCTACCAATCAATAACCATTGGAATCGTTTTGTCTCTCGCAATCTCGCAACAGTTGCTAACACGTACACCCGGACACGTGTGCGACGACGGATCCTAATAATCGCGTTTCCCTTTCCTATCGACGTCGTCGTCGACGTTCCGCGGGAAAACGGAAAAAGTCGTCGCCGCCTGGAAAAACCAACTTCGTACAAATGTACGCGACGTTGCCGGCACGGCAAGGCGACGTTGCCGCCACGCGCAAATTGCGGATACGTCGGGTCTAATTGAACTGTCGGTGGCTGTGCTGAGAGCAGTGATGGTTTACGGGCTGAGGGAAATTGGAAGAATATTCCGGCGATTAATTGTTATTCTTTATGTTAAAAAATGTTTTTAGTGTTATATAATAATAGATTTTTTGTTATTAATTATGTTAGAATATTTTGGCATTTATTCGATATTGTTTACGTTAGAATATCGTTTTTGGTATATTAAAATGTTTCGGCGATTAATTGTTATTATTTATATTAGAATATTTTGGCTATTTATTGTTATTACAATATTGGTTAATCAATGTTGTTAGGACAAATATTATATCACGGTCGGACAACAATATATAACATATCTAAATAAAGAAATGAATTTCTAATTTAACCATATATTAATAATCGAATTTTTAAGTATAGTAAAAAGTGTCTACTTTAGCAAAGAGGAATAAAATTGACAATTTTTGCGATATTAACAATTTTTGCAATATTTACAGAATTAAAAATTAATACCTGGCAATTAAAAAAAAATCAAATTTAACATAACAATAGCTTAACAAATTCTTTATTTACTCTCATCAATCAGTCAACTTTTTCTACAAACATTCCAACCCTTTTTACAGGACCTTGATTGTTTTATGGTGTTTCCCAAAAACCATATTCCCAACAGTGTTCGCGAAGCATCCGGAACCAGTCGCAGCCGCCACGTCTAATTGACATAATTCCAGGGCAGCGTAATCGTTACGAACTTCCGCAAGCTTTAAGCCTTAAAGCGGATGACTCGTCTTGCGAGTCGATACGTGTGCACGGGGCACCCTCCTACGCGGAACGATTCCGTCGAAAAACACGAGAGACACCGTGACTTCTCCTCCACCCCTATATAACATCGTATCGAAATCGATAGCTGCGAAAAATCGCGTGGTTTGTATTTTTACGATGCGATTTTTAGAAAATGGTTAATCGTCGTGAATTAAGGTCGTCGTCGTCCAATGGACCGCAAACTTTAAACCGCTCCGAGGGTGCGGTAAAGGGTGCGGGGGTAAACCTTCGAGGCGGTCAAAAATCGATCGTTGTTAAATTATCAGCTAGGGGATGGTATGGACACGTGATCGATATGGTGGTTTCACTTGTGATGCCGTTGAAGTCAATGGGAATCGGTGGTTGCAGTTTTGATGTATGCTAAAGCGCAATATTGTATTACAATGATATGATAATATAATAATATAATGATATTGTATATTGCATAATAATGTGTCAGTATATAAAAGTATGTTAATACAACGATATAATAGTATAATAATATAACAGTATAAGAATATAATAATATAATGGTATAATAATATAACAGTGTAATAGTATATTAATATATTAATATAAGAGTATAATAATATGATAGTATACTAATATAATAATGTAATAGTATATTAATATAATAATATAATAATGCAATAGTATATTAATATAGTAATATAATAATGCAATAATATATTAATATAGTAATATAACAGTATAAGAATATAATAGTATAATGGTATAATAATATAACAGTGTAATAGTATATTCAAATCTCAACCTAAAAAATTTCAAAAATACTTTACTCATGAAAATAAAATATAATAAATATCATCAGACCTCCGACATACTGTGAACAATAGCCTGTAATTAAATCTCGCTAGAATTTAGCTAAAAAAATTCTGTTTCCATTTACCGTCGCGTCGATAAGCGCGAGCACTGCGCGACCATTGATCCCATTGCACAGTGCTGGCTCCACGCGGCGTTCTCTTAAAGCAACGTCGTGGATCGCAGTTGGCGGAGACTTGAATGCGTGGTGGATCGATATACATCGTTGGGGAAAAGGGAATGGCCGCCGCCGAGCCACGGATCTCTATCCCCACCAAAAAGTCCGAACACCTGAGCGTCCCTGCGGGGCAGCACAGAAGGAACAGTCATTATTGCGGCGGTATAACACTCGCCTCGAGTTCACGGCGACGAAACGAGCACGAACGCGATCCGCGGTGGTTTTGTCGCGGAGACCGTAGCGGCGTTTAGATCGCTGGAACGAAGAGACACCGGGCGCGGCGCGCACACACACTTCGCGTGTCCCCGACGTGCTTGTCAAAGGTGAAGAGAAGCCGCGTGTGGCCCGTCGTCGCGATAGAAAACACCGACCGCGCGCGCGCGCCGCGATATAAAACGCGTGGTTCGATACGATGCGACCGTTCTCGTTCAATCACGAAAATGTGACGTGAGGACCGGACAGAGAAAGTAGTTGTCCCGGGAAGAGTAACCGCGTCGCCGAAAAGAGCCAGTCGGTGATCGCAACAGTGTGTTCGCGCGATTAACACGCCGAAAAATGACAGTGGTAACCAGCGATGTTCAAGCGTGCGCCAGCAGGATTGTGTCGGTACTGTGCCTGGCCCTGGTGGCGCTCCGTGTCGGCGAGGTAAGTCCGTCACTGTCCAGGAGGTTCTGCGTTGCCGTGCACCGCTACGCGAGGACACGCTCCAAGGCGAGAGCCGAGCAGGAACCGTGGATACGTGCACGCCGGGATACAATGCTCGGGGATCGTATTGTCACGCCGCGAAGATATCGTTTTAACGTGGTTCGATGTTAAGGCTCTGCTCATTTTCAACTTTGACCTGTGCTGGAGGAGCTTGGAGTTGGTCGTATGGTCGAGGAGATATTTTTCGGGCCAGTTGTAAGCTTGAAGAGAGGCAATATTGTTGCTCTTCACACAAAGTTGCTCTTTGGATTTTGGTAATTTCCAAAATTTTAGTGGACGTTGTTCAGTCATTGTTTTCTCAGTCGAGGTAGTAATGATTATTTAATGATTTTTTAATTGATTTATTAATGATGACATAGAGATATTTTGCTAAATTGTTCGTAGGGAGAACATTGTTGCTATTGATACAAAGTTGCAATATTAATTTTGGTAATTTCCAAAATTTTAGTGGACATTGTTCAGTCATTATTTCATCGGTCTGGGAAGTCATGATTTTGTCCCAGAGATATTTTGTTGAATAGTTCGTAGGATGAGCATTGTTGCTATTAACACAGAGTTGAAATATCTACTTTGATAATTCCCAAAATTCCGGTGTACCTTGTGCAGTCATTGTTTCATTAGTCTAGGCAGTAATGATTTTGTCATCGAGATATTTTGTTGAACAGTTCGTAGAGAGCACATTGTTGCTATTAATACAAAGTTGCAATATCTATTCTGTAAATTTCCAAAATTCTAGTATAGCTTGTTCAGTCATTGTTTCATTAGTCTAGGCAGTAATGATTTTGTCATCGAGATATTTTGTTGAATTGTTCGTAGAGAACACATTGTTGCTGTTGATACAAAGTTGCAATATCTACTTTGTTAATTCCCAAAATTACAGTGTACCTTGCTCATCCATTATCTAATCAGTCTTGGCAAAGATAATATTGTTAATCCGATGTTTCATCGAATCATGCGTATACAGAACATTGTTGCTATATTCATAAAGTTGCAATATCTACATAATTGATTTCCCTCGGGCTATTAGATTTGATTTGGCTATTATTCAGTCAGTTTGGACAGAGATAATTACTGACACATGTTAATAAATCATCGAGATAATATTAAGCACTGTTATCAACACAAAGTTGCAATATCTACATTGTTAAATTCTCAAAGACTATGAAATTATATTCAGCCATTAATGAGTCAGTCTGAATAGAAATAATTAGAATAGAATGAAGCACAGAGTTGCAATATCTACATTGTCAATTTCTCGAAGACTATTAGATTTAATTACCGAAGCATCTTACTAAATCATATTAATATTTAGCGCTATCGTCGTGTTCACAAAGTTGCAATATCTACATTGTTAATTTCTCAAAGACTACTAGATTTTATTTAGCCATTATTAAGTCAATCTGAACAGAGATAATTACTGACACACCTTACTAAATCATTCAGAGAATATTGAGCACAAAGTTGCAATATCTACATTGTTACTTTCTCAAAGACTATGAAATTATATTCAGCCATTAATCAGTCAGTCTGAATAGAAATAATTACTGACACGTCTTACTAGATATAGTAAAGATTAAAAAGTAGCTACAACGTTGATGATACAATGTTGATTCGCGCGTGACGTAGATTGATCCTTGAGCAGCGTTGATTTTGTAATGTAGATTAGAGAGCATAATGTCGAGGAGGGTGTAATGCGGTTCGATCTCGATGCAATTTAGTCCGCATTATGTAGATCGATATTGATAGAGCGCAGATTATGTTATGTAGATCGATATTGATACGCAGGATTGTAGATTGTATAGCGTAGATTAGAGCTGATACGTCGTAGATTGTGAAGAGTACGTACGGGGATCATGGTAACTCTATCATAATACAATGTAGAGTGCATAATGCTGATCAGACTGTACTGCGAATTTATATTGATATGAATGTAGATTGTATAGTGTCTGTAAGAATAGAATGTAGATTGATATTTCTACAATGTGTAGAGTAAAATATTGACGAGTATAGAATATAGAATGGAATATATTTAGAGTATAGAATATAGTATAGAAAATAGTATAGAACAGAAAATATATAGAGTATAAAATATAGTATAGAATATATTTAGAGTGTAGAATATAGTATAGAAAATAGTATAGAATAGAGAATATATAGAGTATAAAATATAGTATAGAATACATTTATATTGATAGAATGTAGATTGTAAAATATTGACAAGTATATAATGTAGATTGATATCGTCACAATATAGATTAATATTAATACATTATAGATTGATATCGCTGTACTCTAGATTATAATGCGTCGATAACAGCACTATATAAATCCATATTGTTGCAATGTAAATTACAAATCGTCGACGAGTGTGTAATACAGATTGATATTGATGCAAACCCAGCTCGTAAAATGCAGATCGTTGTATAAATTGATATCGATAGAGCGCTGATATTATCAATGTAGACTGTTGCTTGGGTCCGGCGCGATATTCAATTACGATACCATCTTCTGCCGCGTCCTAATTGATCGTTACGGAAAATCATTCCCGTCAATCGGTGCCCACTTCGAGCTTCCTTTGTTCCTCGTTGCATGTGCAACAATCTTGCAGCTGCACCGCGTATCCACCTGTGATCGCGATCGAATGCCATTGGATACCGTCTCAGGATTCTGATTTCTTCATTCGTTATCGGTCCATTGTACTAGAGACATTGATCCACGAACAAAGCCTTGGCCGACTGACATATTTGCGAATATACCCGGTGCCCGAGAAGTCAGAAGGATTCTTGGGGTGATTTGAAACAACTTTTTCCTTTGCGAAAATGTTCTACGAAGCTTCGGTCATGAGTTATTAAAGAAAAACCGTGGCCAATGGGGGAAGCGCTCCGTAGGCGAGCGGCGCCTGAGCCAATCAGCGGGAGTGAGCGTCGCGCGGTCGATGACACGCCCACGCGCCTTGGTCAGCGTTTTTCGTTGATATCTCGTAAACGAAGCGTCGTAGAAAATTTCTGTAAAGGAAATAGTTGCTGGGAATGAACTCAAGAATCCTTCCATGACTTTTGCGACACTCTATATATTCAGATCACGATGTAGATCGCTCAGATAAAATTTCCTGGCCCGAAATCATTTCTCATTCGAGATAAACCATGCGTCCGCCCATCCAGCAAGTCGTTAACGCTTGATCCACCGATCGGACGGCCATGAAAATCGCCGGAGCAGATCGTCGGATAACGCAACCTTCAATCCGATCGCTCGGCTCGTTTTTATTTATTTTATTTTTATTTATTCAAGTCTCGTATCCGTCAACCGGGTCGTACGACTTCTGAAAAAAGCCGGCTATGGAGGATACGGTCATCCTACGGCGAACGTGTGGCGGCATGTGAACACGCGTCCGACGATAATAAATCGGCGCGTCGCCAGCTGACTCATTCATTCGCCGTGTAAAACGCGCTCCGCTCGGTTCGGCAACCGTGTCCTACGCGCACGCGGACCAGAATCCGCCGAGACGAGAATTAATTTGGCACCACTTAATGGCGAATCGTTGTGTAATTACAGTGCCACGTGGCTTTTACGTCGTTCCATGGAACGATTTTATGATTGTTGCGACGATTAATTTTTTTAATCTTAGCACGAAATGGTTTTTCAATCGTAGAACCATTTGGTATGTCGAATGGTTCTACGATCATGATGCCGAATGACTCTGTAATTACAATACAAGACGATTTTGTAATCACGTTAGAAAATTGTTTTATAATTGTACTATAATGTGATTTTATAATCTTGCTGCCAGATGGTTTTATAGTTATTTTAGGAATTACTTTTTTAACCTTAATATCAGAGAGTTGTTTGACCGTGGTACCAAATGGTTCTCCTGTCTTGATATGAAATGATTTTTTGATTATGCTAGTATTTCAATAATGGTACTAAATATTTTTTATATGATGTTAGCAAATAATTTACAAATTATTGTAGGAGATACGTTTTTAATGGCTCTTCTGTCATGGTGTAAAATGATTTTTTGATTATGCCAGCACATGGTATTTCAATTATGGTACCAAATACTTTTATATTATTGTTACCAAATAATTTCTAAATTATTTTATTAAATAAATTTTTAGCTATGGTACCAAATCGAGCACTAGTCATGCTATAAAATGACTCTATAATCACGCTATCAAATGACTCTACAATTATGCTACCAAATGGTACTTCAATAATGGTACCAAATACTTTTGTTACTATATTACCGAATAATTTCCAAACAATTCTGTTAAATAAATTTTTGATCACAAAGCTAAATGATCCATCAAATAATGGTACCAAACACTGTTGCTATAATATTACCAAGTAATTTTCAAATTATTCTAGTAAATAAATTTTTTATCACAGTACCAAATGGTCCCTCCATAAAGGTACCAAACACAGTTAAACCAACATCAAATAGAAATCGAATCACCAAACAGTTCTCAGATTCCATAGCGAACCGTTTCCGCGATCGCGCAACGAAAGAGTTCACCTCTCTTCCAGAAAGCATCCACCCACGCTGGTCTCTCACAGTCCGCCGGCCGGAGCAGACACAAAGAAATCGAAGGAATGCCTCCGCGGAAAGAGTTCCCGATCGTGGAAAATTTCGTTCGTGTCGTTACGCAATTTACTGGCGCGTGAACGAAGCACCCGGTCGCGGGGGAGAGAAACGGGGTACGGGGTACACACAGTCGTACACGGGATCGTGAAACTGCCACGGCGGTATGAAGGAGAAAGAGCCTTTCAGGAATTCGGGGCCGGTCCGCGTAACGCGATATTATACAGGAATATCGGGGCAACGAGTTACGCTAACGAAAACTTGCTTTTCCACATTGTTCGCGATCCGGCAAAAGCATTCGCCAGCCAGCAAAATTCATAGATAGGTGACCGGCGTCGATCGACGTTCTAGTCGGTCAGAACCTGCGGCCACATAGGATAAGATCCATTAAAAGTACTTAAGATATCACGCAGAAGGAATGGACAATTAACGTAGAGATACATCAAAATGAATCTTGACCAGCTGGTACCAATTAATATAATTAATACACTACAATAACCCAGTAAAGAAGCTTGAAGAACCGCAGAATTAAAAATATCATATAAAAGTCATGGACAATAAGCGTAGAGAGACATCAAATCGAATTTTGACCAGCTGGAACATGTATACAGCCCAGTAAAAATACTTAAGGTACTACAGCACTGAAAATAGCATACAAACGCCATAGACAGTAAATGTAGAGATACATCAAAGTGGATTTTGACCAACTTGGACCAATTAATAATGAATAAAAAAATCAATAAACTACAATAATCCATTAAAAATACTTGAAGAACCAAATCACTGAAAATAGCCTACAAAAGCCATAAACAGTAAACCTAGAAATACACCGAAGTGAATTTGGCCACCTGGAGCAAATGTCCAGCCCACTAAAAATGCTCAAAGAACCCAATCACTCAAAACAGCATCCAAAAATCACACCAAGTAACCTTAGAAATCTATCGAATTAAACTTTGTCCAGCTAGAATCGTATTCGCGACCATCGCGGCTTTTCGCCGTCTTCAGTTGTTCCACGGTGTCTTTCGCTCCGGCTGGGTATCGGAGCCGGTCCCGGCTCGCCGTTCCCGCGGCGAAGTGGTGCCGGGGAATGCGTGTCCAGCGGGTGGGCCGCAACCGCAGCCGCAGCCGCAGCCGCCGCGCTCCGGTCGTTTCGCCCCGAAATATATTGAGCGACGAAAAGCGGCGCGGGCCCCGTCGGCTCTCTGCCTATTACCGGCTGGAATGCGGGGTGCCCACAATGCCCCGGCACCCCGACACGTACACCGCGCAACATGCGCGAGCCTCGCGACGTACGTGCGGCGAATCCGTGAATCGAGCGGCGCGGGGACACACGCGCGCGCATACTATAGACAAGGCACCGTGTACCGACCAATTGCTGGAATTAGTACAACGTCGCTACTGATTTAGGGAAATGCGGGAAACCGGCGGCTGTCCCACTGCGCTCCTTAGCAACACGATGTACCGGGTACTATAGCGAGATTTCACGGTTTTTTGATGCGATTTGATTCGTTGAATGTCGAAGGGATTGTAGGTGCTTTGTTTTAAATTGATTTTTAGTTCTGAGAATTATTAAGGAATTTTTTCGTGATTTATGAGAATTTTTTGAGGCAGTGGACTGGAATATAAAATGTAAATGTGGTAGATGAAATATAGAGCTATAGGATTGTAGGATTAGAGTACTATAAAATTAAAAGATTATAGAGTTACAGAATTATAGAATTGTAGGGTTATAGGATCACAGAGTTATAGAATTATAGTATCATAGACTTTCAGAGTTATAGAATTATAGAATTATAAATTTAAAGATTTATAGAATTATAGGATTCCAGAATTATAGAATTATAGGATCCTAGAGTTCCAGAATTATAGAATTATAGGATTCTGGAGGTACAGAATTATAGAATTATAGGATTTTAGAATTACAGAAATATGGGATTTTAGAGCTTCAGAATTATAGAATCATAGAATCACAGAATAAAATTATAGAATTATAGGTTTATAGAATTATAGAATTATAGAGTTACAGAATTATAGAATCATGGAGATGCAGAAAGGAATTAGAGAATTGTAGTATTATAGAGTGACAGAACTACAGAATTATAGGATTATAGAGTTACAGAATTATAGAATTATAGCATTATAGAGTTACAGAACTATAGAATTGTAGGGTTATAGGATCACAGAGTTATAGAATTATAGGGTTATAGAGTTACAGAATTATACAATATATCATATAGAATATAGAATATTCAATATAAAATATAATACATAATATGTAAAATATTCAATATAAAAGCAGAAATAATTTTGATCCTTTTCTCTTTCATTAATTGTCGAGCAAGCTTTGTTACAAAAATACAATACTATAGTACAATGTCCTACAATGTATGAATATTTGTTCGTTCAATATTGACCCAGCCGCAATTTAATTTGAGCAAACATCGCAAGAAGAGTTTTTGATTTCGTGTCTCGTTGACTTTTCAAAGAAGAATATTATTCTATGGCGCATAGTGTTCTGTCTGCGATCTAATGTGACGAGAGAACTGCATGTTATTGCATCAGTATGCACTTCGTAGAAATGTACATAATGCATAGATACAGCAAGGACGTGCACACCTTGGAATTTTATAACGGTGAACGCGATCTGGACCGTCATTCACCATCATTGAATTTCGACTACCATAGCTATATTGTATAAAGAAAATTTGTTAATTAATTTTTACTTTAGTTTATTATACTAGTCTCGAATATTAATTATTTTGAGATCGTGGAAACATTTTAAAAAATCCATCGATAAAACAAAGTTAATTCTAATCTTTTAATCTTTTTATTTACATAAAAGAACAAAAATAAAGCAATTGGTACCACATGAGTTAATTTTATAAATTTTAATTTCATTGAAACAGCATCCTTAAATATTACTAAATTTTTAAAATAATTATAGCAGTCATAATAGTCTTAATATAAAACATTGTTGATATTTAAATGTTATAAAAATATTAATATAAAATCGCGAGTGGCGAGACAGGTGACGCAGGAGACGTAGAAATTCGTTTCTGAGCAGAGAAGCCGCCGATGGCCCGTACGAAAACGAACAAAGGGTTGTCGTGGCTGTCTTTCATTTTGACTGTCGTAGAACGCAACGTTTAATAATTAAGTATCTTTCTTATATTGAGCGGAATATACGGCTGTCGCGCATAATCGAATTTGCATTCGGAATTTGAAATTCTGAATAATGCAATAGGATAGCCTTTCGACGGGAGACCAGTCTGGAAGAGAGGCATGCATATATTAAATGCACAGAGTGTCTCGAAATGATTTTCGATGCGGATTACAGGGGTGTGTGCAAACGGACATGGTAATTGGAAGGTCTGCTATTACTGCAGGTGATTGGTGGACCCGAGCAGCTTCAATGTTTCTCGATGAAAGAGCTCTTGTGTGCTTCAAAGTTGCTGCTTTAAATGAGCCTGTTTTAAGGGACGTATGCAAACAAGCAATTTGGTGCCAGGAAGTTCGAATCAGCGACTTCCAAGAAACGACTTCAAACAAGCAACTTCAAACGTGAGAGAAAAGAAAAGGAATAGAGAACAAGTAGGTTCAAATAGACATCTTGAAAGAAGCAACTTTGAAGAAGCTGATATGAATAAGAAACATCTAATAAGCATCTTCAAACAAACAACTTCATACAAAGAATTCTTAACAAGCCATTTTGAACAAGCCACTCCAAACAATTAATTTTGAAAAAGCAAAATCAAACAAACAATTTTGAATAAGCAGCTTCAAACAAACAACTTCAAACAAACAACTATAAACAAGTAGCTTCAGACAGCCAAGTTCAGACAAGGAGATTCAGCTAGGCAACATCAAACAAGGAACTTTAGCTAGCCAGCTTCAGAGAAGGAACATCAGCTAGCCAGTATCAGACAACAAAAACTTTAAAAGCAACTTGAAACGAACATCTTCAAACAAACAACTTCAAACAATCCTATATAACCAAAAAATCTTAAAAAATGATTTTAAAAAATGTCAGCTTATAAAAAATTACAGAAACAATAGAAAACATTTTTCCTGAGCAATGCACACTTGTTTGCTATATTGGATTAATTCCAAAGTAAAAGGTCACAGGGT
Organism: Augochlora pura; assembly: GCF_028453695.1. Classification (NCBI taxonomy): domain Eukaryota; kingdom Metazoa; phylum Arthropoda; class Insecta; order Hymenoptera; family Halictidae; genus Augochlora; species Augochlora pura. The sequence goes on from NC_135782.1 coordinate 17,267,526, forward strand.
ATGCACCGAGAACTCCAATTCCAGCGCACAGTGCAAGTGCCGAACGATACAATGATGCTCTCGCACAGCCTCGGGGCCTGGCACGCAGCTGCCCGCTGGACCGAACTTTGACTTAATTAAAAAATCGGTTTAACAGGAAGCTGGCCTTGCCACATGCGAGGCTATCTGCGGCGTAAATCGTAGATGGGATCCCATTCGGGTCCACCTACATAGTCCTCGGCAGTCGTCGGGGACTGAGCATGATCTTACTTGCTATAGCACTCTCGAGAATTTGGGGCGAAATTCCTAAATTAATTTTAGGATTTTCTCATCTGGGACACCTAATATAATTACAATATATTTTTAAACAATTTTTAAATCGACCTATCCATTTTTAAACAAAGGCATACAATTTTTTAAAACATAGTTTACATGACAAAATTATATTAAAAATTATAAATTATATTATAAGAAATTTCCTGCTTACTTAATAAAAATAATAAAAATATTTATTCTCTATTCTATTCTTTTTATTTAAAAAATAATACCTTTAAAAATTTAATTATTGTTCAGAAAGCACTAGAAATATATTTATAATATGAGAAAGTTGTTTAATGAACAATATTTGCAATGAAAATAATTTTCGCGTTCGTAGCACGGAATTAAATTTATGTTCGATACAGTCATGTTTGTAAAGGGTTATATTTACAGTTACACTTAAAACGAAGAGCCGTGTTACTGGCAGAGTTATCGAGAGCCCTCGATATGCCACGGAAAGCTCCGGTTTACAATTCGAAAGCAACTTTTACGCAAGCTCGCCGAGAATTTTAATGGCGTTCGCCGTGCATCGAGGTGAGGCCTCCCCGGGCGAATTAATTGCAAACGCTTGTACACAGACTTGTCGAGAATTTTAATTGTCCTCTGGCCGGCTATACGTGTAATCGAGGGCAATACGGGGATCCTCTAATAGTAGGTGGCCTTATTAAGCGCCACGGTCCCGCATACATCGATTTAGCGTTTCTTTATTAATATTGATGAGAGACCCGATCGTGTCCAGCACTCTGGGCGACGCGGGAAAGCAAAGCCGCTCTCGGGCCATTGCGCAATTATTTCGCGCTGCCCCTCCGCACGATAAGTCGTTTTTCTCAATGCCAATATCACGATCACTTGGTGGAATTTTTGCTAAAAAAATTAGCACATTATGCAATTTATTGATCAGGATAAAAATATAAATTTAAAGAAAATTGTTTAAAGAATATAAAACCTTCACCTGAAACGCTTTTCTAAGAATTTATTCCAGGACGTGTAACTCCTACAATTTGCGATAGTTTGGCTTGGAAAAATTGCATTTGTTAGTTCAAATTATGATGAATAAGTATGCAAAATTTCCGAGCAATGTACCGCTTCGATTTCTTTAAAAAAATTCACGAATTGGGCTTTAGAGGGAACCTTTACTTAAGACTCACTTTTTTATGCTTTTTCCAAGGACCTGTACCTACTACAATTTTCGGTATTTTGCCTCCAAAAAATTGCATTTGTTAGTTCAAACGATACTAAATAAGTATGCAAAATGCCAGCGAAAAATACCGTCTCGTCTTTTCCTGAAAAATTCGCAAAGTAGACCTCAGAAAAGACACTCCAACTAAGACACAGTATTTTAAGCTTTTTTCCAAAGAAGCATAACTATTACAATCTTAGGTATTTCGGCTTGAAAAAATTCCTCTGTTATCTTCAAACATTAGCAAGCAAATGTGCAAAATGCCATAGTAAAGTACTGGCTGGATTTCTTGTGAAAAATTCTCACAGTATTCATTAGAGGAGACACTCCAATTAGGGCTCGCATCTTTACCTTCAAAACTTAACGACAGCTAATCTAACGCTTTCTAGACATAGTGAGTACAGGTATAGTGACTTCTCTTACCTTTTTTGAAAATCTCAGAGACATACAGCCATTATACGGATCTAGTGCATCGTCCGCAGGCGTTGGCAGAAACGGCCAGCACAGTTATGCCGCACGAACGCGGCGTTCTTTCTTATCGGAGGGAAACGGTTCTTGTAATCCAAGGATTGGATGCTGCAATTAAAACATTCCATTACGCTCGATAGTATTATCCGGAGCCGCGGGACGGTCCGAGCCACGTGAGAATACGTGACCCAAGGAAACCTCTGCGATCTACTTGTTTAATTATTCATCCGTGGCGTACCGACGCAATGGAAGCACATAAGACTGCACGGGGAAAAATATCCTTCATCCTTGCGAGTGTCTACAGGGTGTCCAGGAAATCCGATAACTTGGTGTCACATTTTTCTTAACAAAAACACTGTCAACGACGAGCTGAGATGATTTCGAGAAAATTTCTCCTTTGCGAAAATTTTCTACGGAGCTCCGTTAACGAGATATTGTGAATCAAACATAGGCCAATTAGAGTAGGCGGCGCTGCGTGAGAGTGGGCGGAGCGCCAGTTGCGCTCGATTTCTGATTGGGCCGGGTTTTTCGTTAATATCTCGTTTACGGAGCGTCGTAGAAGATTTTTGTAAAAGAAGAAGTTGCTTGAAATTGCTTCAGGAATCGATTAATTAAAAAATAAACAGTGTAAAAAAATTTAGTATAATTTATACAGTAACTTTAGAGAACCTACTATAGCTTTTATCACTTTGTCGAATAATTTTATATTCTCTATAGTATCTTTGGTATGTATCTATGTATCTTTGGTTAGTATCTATTAGTGTAGAGCTGAGGCCCCGCCTACGCGGTGTCCCTAGGCCACGCCTTAATTATTCTACTGTGCTCCGATTGGCTCACAGTTTTTCGTTAATAACTCGTTAACGAATAATTGCAGAGAATTCTTGCAAAGGAAAAAGTTCCCTCAAATGATTCGAAGAACAGCTTTCCACCTTAATGAAAGTTCTCGGACACCGTGTATATTCGATGTCCTCGAGCGCCGGCAGTCTCACGCGTCCCGCGTATCTCATTTCTCAGTTGAACGGCGGAATTTGCATTTTCCGCGTGAATTCCAGCGAGCACTTCTTTTTTTCCTCGCCGCGCGGCGTGTCGCGCGAAGAAATCGACGGAATTCGAAACGCGACTGGGCCCCGCCGCGCTCCGTTCCGTCTTTGTAATCCTCTTACATCGAATATTTCCCAAGGACGAGCCACTGGAAACGCGAACAGGTTATATGAGGGGAACCGACAGTGATCGAATGTCGCTGCAAAAACCGACGCGCATCGCCGGCATTAATGGAACCATTTCGAACGTAATTAGTATCTCGAATCGCGGCCGAACGCGTTTGCCCGTGCAACCCCATCGATTACAATCCCCCCGCCCCCTCCCCCCGGCTGCCGTACGCCGTTTCGAAAAATTCATTTTTACGCTACGCCGAATGCCTGATGCCCAATTAATTACCGCCTATATTGTTCGGTCTGTCGATCCCGAAGTATGCCGACCGCGCCGCTCTTCGACGCTCGTCCGCAAGCCCCGGCTGAGCAAGATCCATTCGTTGTACAGGATTGAAATTCACGAGTTTCTTGTTAGCTTCGACGAACGGAAATTGGACGGGCAAATAGTCGCAGCCGTTTAGCTTTTAAATTTTTTTAACGTCAGCAGCGATTCTGAGAAGTAGGCTATTTTTAAGTTTTTTTTTCAATGGTGCGTAGATGTTACAATATTCGGTATTTTGGATCAGAAAAATTGCATTTGTTAGTTCATATGATGGTGAGTGAATGTGCAAAATACCAGAGCAATGCACTGGTTGGATTTCTTTAAAAAAATTCTCAAAGTAGGCCTTTGACGGGACCTTAACTTGAGACATCCTCTTTTAGGTTCTTATTAAAAAATTTGTAGTTATTTCAATTTTTGCTATTTTGGCTCCGAAAAATTCCATTTGTTAGATAAAATAATAGTAAATGAGTGTGCAAAATGCCACAGCAATGCACTGCTTGGATCTCTCTTAAAAAATTCAGAAAGTAGGCTTTGGAGAGAACTTTTACTTAAGACACCCTCTTTTGAGCTTTTATTCAAGGATGTGTAGCTATTACAATTTTCGGCATTTTGGCTTGGAAAAATTGCATTTGTTAGTTCAAACGATAGTAAATAAGTATGCAAAATGCCAGAGCAAAATACCATTTAGTCTTCTTCCAAAAAATTCCCAAAGTAGACCTCAGAAGATACACTCTAGCTAAGACACAGTTTTTGAAGTCTTTATCCAAAGTTGCATAGATATCACAATTCTCAATATTTTAACTCGAAAAAATTACTTTACTACCCTAAAACTATGGTAAACAAATGTGCAAAACGCTAGCTCAAAACAATCTCCCATTCTTTTTTAAAAAATTCCCAAATAAGACCTAAGCAAAGACTCCTGGTGACTCAGACTAATCGCAATCTACTCTCCACGGAATCGAGGTCGAAGCTCATCGAGGGAACACTTTGCTCCCGCGGGCAAAAATGCTGGTCCGTATAAAGGTGTCCCGTGCAAAAATGGCGAGACCCGTAGCATACTTTTCCTCTCATCGGCCTGTCCATTTCGGGCGAACGATCACGGACCAGATCGTTCGGCCTACGTGCGGCCGTGCTGCCTACGTTCTCGAGCGCGATAATATGTCTCTCCTTGGAGATTGCGAAACGGCGCGACGGCTTTGGCTAAGAGCGCCGTGAATATCGGCGATCCACCCAGCGCCGGTACCGGAGCCGGAGCGACCCATAAGCAGTCGCAGGGCCGGGCGTATGTCACCGCGTCGCGAGGATCGGGCCACGGAACGTCGGCGTACGAGCCGGCGACACGGAAGCATAACGCGCGCTGTATTGTCCGATTTTAGTCCCACGTTAGCTCGCCGCGTGTCCCGTCGCGGCGAATAAAATCTCGGGTTTATTGTGATAACGACCGGGATAGTCACGTGACGGCCGCTTTTCCGCCGCGAATGCATATTTCCTGGTTTGCGTCGCCGACACGCCGGCCCCTCCTGCTTTATGGTGTTAGGGTCGCGACGGATATGCTAAATTCATTGCCCGGGATCGTACCAAACAGGGGACTGCTGCTTTGGGATTTTTATGAAGCTGTTCCAACTTGCCGGGCTGAAAGGGTGCAGCCGGTTACGAGGGTCGACATTACCTTTTAGCTTATTTAGATGGCACGGTGCATACATAGTATACCAAAAGAACCCTCAAATGATCATTAAATATATATGTAATTATTAATAATTTAAGTTTAAATAGTGGTTAAAAATTTTTTTGCTTGACTGTACAGAAATATTATTAGGTGATTCCTCCTGTGATTTCAAGCAACTTTTTCCTCTGTGAAAGTGTTATCAACAGCTTCGTTCAGGAGTTATTAACGAAAAACGCGGACCAATCGGAGCCCACCCATGCTCCGCCCTCGTGCTGCGATTGGCCCTCGTATTTCCTTGATAACTCGTGAACGGAAGCTCAGAGAAGATTTTTGTAAAGGAAAAAGTTGCTTGAATTCAGCTGAAGAGTTACTTCTGATTTTCTGAGAGAGTTTTGAGCATGACCAAGCCTGTGCGACATCTTATCACGATGCTATAGTCTTTCCAGTTCCGATAATCCGAAATAAAAAAAAGCTGTGACAGTTTCGACGTTAATATGGTAACTCGTGTGACTATAGTTTAAGAAAATCAGGTTACGCGTGCTGCGGGCAATTTCGTGGCGTAGCGCTCGGTAATGGCCCCCTGCCGATAACGATCGGAACAATTTGCATCTGCTTCCCCTGTTTAATCTCCTCCGGTCCGGATTTTTCCAGCGCGTTGGCAGGCTGCGAAAATCCGGGTAACAGTGTGCCAGAGCGTTCGGCGAAAGAAACGCGGCGGCTTTTCTGGACGATGGAATGCTAGCGGTATCCGCGGGAATCGGCTCGCATAATGCGCCGCGTATTTTTCCACCGGGATCTGCATCGGCTGGCTCTCGATCCGACCAATGGGAACCACGCATCGCTTCAGCGGTAACGCGTGTATCGGAGCGAACGGAAACGGCGCTAATGACGACGCGCTCGAACAGCCGGCAACACTACGCGTCGCACAATACCGTCGCGATTTCACCGCTATCCACCGCTTTCATTATTTCCCGGCTATCAAGATGTTACTAAACGTCATTGAAAGTGAATATATTTAAAACAATATGACCGGCGGCGCGGACATGGCAACGCTGATCCGCGGGCCCGGCTCGCTCGTGATGCGCGTAACGAAACGACCCTTTCAGTACAACCACTGGCAAAAATTTTTCCGTCGTAGATATTTATGCAAGTTTGCAGCGAGTAGTAATGTTTTAAAAAATTGCAGAGTAGGCTTTGAAAGGGAATTTTATATGCGAAGGCATGATTGTTTAGGTTTTCATTCGAGTAAGCGTAGATGGTACAATGTAAGGTATTTTGGCTCGGAAAAGTTCCATTTGTTAGTTGATGATATGGTAAATGAATGTGCAAAATTCCAATTTAATGTACTGGCAGGATTTTTCTCAAAAAATTCTCAAATTAGGCCTTTGAAGGGACCTTCACTTGAGACATCCTCTTTTAGATTCTTATTAAAAAATTTGTAGCTATTTCAATTTTTAGTATTTTGGTTTCGAAAAATTGCATTTGTTTGTTCAAATAGTGGTAAATAAGTGTGCAAAATTCCAGAGCAATGCAACGGTTGGATTTGTTTCAAAAAATTCACAAAGTAGGCTTAGTAGTGGATCTTCACTTAAGGCACCCATTTTTCATTTTTCAGTTTTTACTCAAGGATGTGTAACTATTATAATTTTCGGTATTTCGGCTCCGAAAAATTATATTTGTTAGTTCAAATGATGCTAAACAAATGTGCAAAATGGCAGCGCTAAATAATCTCCCATTCTCTTTAAAAAATTTCCTAAATAAGACTGTTATTTTTCCTCTTATGGACACTTTTGCAAGGGGTTGTATCGTCGCCGGGAAAACTTGGTTCGCGGCGGACAACGCTTTCTAATTTGGAAGATTGACGTTTAGATGCGCCGCGATAACGTAATACCGCGTCTCTCCCTGGTCCGTAAAACTGCGCCGAGCGTCCGGCCGCCTCTTTTCGACTGCAGCGAGCGAACCGGCTCCTCGTCGAGAGCCGCGACGTTGCGACTTTTATTGCGGGTACCGGGTCCGCAATAACCGGCACAAAGGGAACACAATTTATGCCTCGCGTTTCAGCTATTGATCCTCCACGGACGTTCGCCACAGCCGCGCTTTTTAGCCGACGGTCTCCCGAGTCCGTGTTCCCGAGGCTCCTTTTCTATGATCTTTGCGCCTCCTAGAATCCTCTATGGTCCCTTTGAGTCCCGGTAACGGGACCGATATTGAATTTGTAAGGGGCCGATGACGGCCGCGGCTTTTGTCAGGATTTTATTAATTTAGAAAACAGTTTGCCTGGCGGACTTTGTACGAGGAGGGTTTTGCTAATTTTAAGGAGAGAATGGCAGTCATTCATGGGAGATTTCAAGACGTGGAATGTCGTTTTGCAGCTGCGAATTAGCTGTTGAAATCATTGGAATTAATTCTGTCAGGTAGCAAGTCAGCAAGTCAGCGAGTCTCGCCCTGCTCTCGCTCTTCCACCGGCGCTAGCAGAACGAGCGCGCGCCTCGCGCGTCCACTAAGGTGATTAACCGACTCGTTACTTTGTCGTTTTTCGAAGCGGAAACTATGACCAAGTTATCGAGCACGACCGTCTCATTGACCCGTAACACACGCGACGTCATCCTAGTAAATCTGGCGCGTTATCAGCCGATGTACCGCTAGCCTCGAACAGATACCTTCAATAATATTGCGTAACGGTATTCCGTCACCTCGGGTCGTGTAATGGTACCTACATAAACAATACGCCGCAAAAAGAAGGGATTCGGGGAGCATGGAGATCACGATCGTTGCTCACCGACTACCAATCTCTTTTTCATAGGATTTAGCGGAGGAGGCGTAGCTCACGTTGTTTTAGGCATTTTGCCTTGGCAAAAATATATTTCATGCGTCGATATATAGCAAATATCTCTGCAAAATGCCGTTGCAAAGTAACGGTCTGGTAGCTTTGCAGAAATTCGCAAAGTTGACTCTGAAAGAGGTGGAAACACTCCCCACTAAGCTCTCATTCAAGGAAGCGTAACTTTTGTAATTTTTGGATTTTGGGCGTGGAAAAAATATATTTTCATGCTTCGATATATGGAAAATATCTCTGCAAAATTCCGTTGCAAAGTCACGTTCTGATAGCTTTGGAAAAATTCACAAAGTTGGCTCTAAAAGAGGCACTCCAGGCGGAAACACTCCCTTTTGACACCTTATTCAAGAATGCGTAGCTCCCTTAATTTTGGGATTTAAAGCTTGGAAAAAATATATTTTCATGTATTAAAAGATAGTTCAAAACTGTGCAAAGTGCCAGTACAATGTACCTTTCGGATCCCGAGATAAAAATTCCCAAAAGTGAGCCTCAGAAGAGACACTTTAGCCAAGGCATGCTTCTTGAAGTCCTTATTCAAGGAAGCATAGCTCGTACAATTTCGGATCTTTCGGCACGAAAAAATTACATTTGGTAGTCAAAACAATGTTAAACAAGTGTGCAAAATGCTGATCCAAAGTGTTTTCTGGATTTCCTTAAAAAGAATTCCCAAAGTTGGCCATAGCACGTATACCCTAACCAAGCTCCATCTTTAAAAATCCAGTTACAGCCCCGGCATTTTACATTTCGGTGGAGCTGCCCGATTTTAACAGTCGAAAGGGTTCGTTCAGCCTGTAGACAGCAGGCATGCCAGCGGAGATCGTGATTTATATCCAGGATTCCGCCGAAGGCGTCGCCGGGAACAAATCGACGCCGAACAGCCGCGTTCGTGTCTTCACGCTTGGTCTCTTCGCGGCTGCTCGGAATCCGTGCGTGCACGTCAACCCAAGGAAAACAGCCCCGCATGTCGATCCTCGCGAAATGGCATTGTCGTAAAGATGGCAGCGTCCGCGAGTCCTCTCGAAACCACGGAATGAGAGAGGATCGATGCTCCGCGGCGGCGTAGCTCGCCCTGGGAACCTCGAAGAACCGTTTCCCGACGGTGACACGATCGTTCGACGACTGGTGAAATAATAAACGTGCGGTTTCCCGTTGGGAACGGGCCACGGGGCCTCCTAACTGCTTCTGCAGCGACGCAAGTTTCATGGGAGGGGACGCACGTGTGTGGTATGTCGGGCGCTGTTTTATTAGGACTCGGGATTTGTCACGCGGTCACGTTTGTTTACGGCTCGCGATAACAGTTCCAGGATCCCAGCTGTGCGGAGGCTGAATATTCAATGTTGAATGTGGAGCATGAAATGTCGAATTTTGAATGCACAATGTGGAATGTGGAATGCAAAATGTCGAATGTTGAATGTTGAATGTGAAGTATGGAATGCCGAATGTTAAATGTGGAATGTGGAATGCAGAATGTGGAATGTGGAATGTGGAATGTGGACTATGAACTGTGAACTGTGAACTGTGGAATGTGGAATATTGAATGTGGAATGTTGAATGTGGAATGTTGAATGTTAAATATTGAATGTTGAATGGGCAGTCTGGAATATCGAATGTCGAACTTCACATGTCGAATGTCTAATGTTGAATGTGGAATGTCGAATATCAAATGCCGAATGAAACAACGAACGAATCCTGAATGATCCGACTAATCACTTCACGATCTCCCTCTACACCGTGACTCAAAACTAAAAAACAACGGCCATTCGAGAAACCGTAACTGGTTCGTCCGAAAGAGAAAAAAAAGCTACGCATGTTCCGTTGCAGACTATCAAAAAGACAGGATCTCGTAGTTCTCGTAACGACGCAAGAGGCATAAAAAATAAGTGCTTGCACAGCGGCGTAACGAGCCGCACGCTACAACAGCTAAATAATTACGCGTGTCGTTTCGTAACGTACCGCCAAGGGAACGAAGCGATGCTGGAAGGAAGACGCGCGCGCATTCCGCGTGCAAATGAATGGAAACCGATTCCTGGATACACGTTGAAAATCACTTCCGATCCTGTTTCCCGGAACACCACGGTGAGCCGTACGCTTCCTTCTCTCTCTGCCCCACCGTTATCCTCCTCTGCTGGAAATCGATTCTATTCAGCGATCAGTGTTTTACCGTTTTCCACGAAACGAGGCAGAACGGCTCGCGGTACGTCCGCATGGAATCACGCTCTCGCTTTAACGTCCTGCTCACGACCCAGGAATTCCGTTCTTGACCGTGGTTTTCCATTGAATAATCATTCGTCACTGGCGAATGGACGATTGTCGTGGGATCTACGCCACGGTTGCTCCACGTTCGCTGTCGTGAAATGTTCGGTCATCCCATAAGTCCGCGTTGTTTACCGCACGAGCTCGTGTACAGCGACTGCGAAAAGTTCTGTGAACTGTTATCCAATATCTATAGAATTTTATTTATGTGTCTACATAAATAATATACATTGGAGGTTATCAAAACTGTAATATAGATTTAAATAGATATACGAAACAATAGAATTATTTGAATTATTTTTTTTCGTTTAGAAAAGAATTGATGGTATCAATAAATTCATGAGGTCATTTGCAATAATTTTTTCCTTTGCGAAAATCTTCTGCGAGATTTAGTTTGCGAGATATTAGCGAAAAACGTAGACCAATCGGCGTAGCAGCGCAGCTGACGCCCCGCCCACGCGTCAGCGGCGCAAGCGACAGGGGCGTGGAGTCTGCCTCGTAATTAGTCTTTACTTTTCGCTTGTATCTCGTAAACGGAGCGTCGTGGAAAATTTCTGTAAAGGAAAAAGTTTCTCCAAATCACCTCAGGAATCTTTTCCACCTAACAGCTTCTACAATTTCCAAAATTTACTATATACCGGATTTATTCTTCCCATAATCACTTCTTCTACGTTTAAAGAATAGTCAAAGCGTACAAGAAAACGCTCTATCAATTTAATCAGGGAAATTCAGCCAGAGCTTCAAGGAAACAAAGAAAAGTCTTTGGCAGATAAAAATGGATTAGGATAGGTGTCAGTGTTATGTACAGACCGCCATTGGGAATCGATAGTAGACACGGGAACGGTCGCAACAGCTGGACAATAAAGGGGCAGCATGTGTCGCCTACGGGAGCGGTAACGACGTCGTTTCGGCGCGGAGGAACGACGCGTTCAAGAAAACAGCATCGACAGGGATTTCGTTCGACGATCGTACATACTCATTACGCCTGTGACGCAGCGGCCGAACGGAATCATTGAAATGTCCTCGGTGCTTCGTTCTGCCTCCGTACGGCCGCCATTAAACCGAAGTCCGCGATGCTGGGCGGTTAGGTTCACCCGTGACATCGTGTTACTGCGAAGGCGTAAGTCCGCGTGAATTAGAAATGCTGCCACCAAGCGTCGAACAAAAACGATCGAAATAAACGAGCGCGAGTACCAGCCAGCCGCCAGTTACTTACTCCCAAGCGTGCTGCGACACGGTAGTTTAACCCTTAACTACTCGGACGTAGCCACGAATGTCCCGCGAAACGACTCAGAGCTATGGCAATCGAAGTACGTATGTATATTTTATGGATCGGTTTAATGAAGACGTTTATTTCGACGTGCGTGCCAATTTGGTTTCAACGCTGGATCGCGAGTCTCCCGTCGATGTTGTTGGAGCAACCAAGAAAGAAAATCCATGGGGTCTGAGGAAGGGACATTGCAGCAGGAATAGTTTTTTTAGGCCCAAAGAGGGCGATGATGAGAATTATTGATCAGCGACTAGCAATCTCCACTTTAGACGCTGCCTTGAAGTTCTTATTTAAAAAATCATAGCCCGTATAATTTTATGAATTTTGGCTTGCAAAAATATATTTTCATTCTCTAAACTATAGTAAATACTTATGAAAAATTCCGGTGGAAAGCAAGTTTCTGGTACTTCGCAAAAAATTCGTAAAGTTGGTCCAAGACGAGACACTTCAACTAGTACCGTCCGCCTGATGCATTGATTCAAAAAGTCGTAGCTCGAACAATTTTCGGTCTTTCGGCTTGGAAAAAATATATTTTGATTCTTTAAACTATGATAAATACTTGTGCAAAATTCCAGTGCAAAGCAATTTTATGGTACTTCGCAAAAAATTCGTAAATTTGGTCCAAGAAGTGACCCTCTAACTAGGACCTTCTTTGTGAAGCCCTGATTCAAGAAAGGGTAACTCGAACAATTTTCGGTATTTTTGCTTGGAAAAAATATATTTTGATTCCTTAAACAATGCTAAATATTTGTGCAAAATGCACAAATATTGGTGCAATGTAATATTTTGATCACTTTCGAAAAAATTCCCAAAGTGGACCCAAATAGTGTCTCTCAGAGTGAAATACTCCTCCGTAACTCCTTAATTAAGAAAAGAGATCTCGGATAGTTTTAGGTATTTTGGCTCAAAAAAATTCCACCTCTTACATTAAACAATAGTAAAAAAATCTACAAAATTCCGGCGAAAAATATTCATTGGATTTCTCTTAAAAAATTGGCGAAGTAGATGCAAGAGGAGACGCCCTCAACTTTTTCTTGATTTAACGCGCGATTGAAATCGTGACACAGTGAAATGAATCAATCACGATTCCCATCGTCGTGAGCACTAAAAAGAAATGTTCCCGAGAGATTTTATGATTCACCTTGCAGCATCGTAAAACGAATCAATCACCTTGGAGAGTCTTACAAAGCACAGACAATGCTCCATCTCGGTAACAATGTCTCTCCACTGAAATAAAACCTGCGTTGCTTCTCCAGTCGATGGATCGACTCGGTGATATATTGCGCCGTGAATTATTTACAGTCACAATAGTCTGGGCGTCGTGCGAGGCCAACGTTATCGTCATTGTCATGGAGCAGCTCGAATTCTACTCGCAAACGAGCCGGGGACTCGCTATGCTCGACCGCAGCGAGCTCTTCGTTTTCTCGACGCGGCACGGCAGTAAAACCGAACGCAATTTTGCCTTTTTGCTTTTTAATTCCATACTTTCACTTTTCGCCCGTACTTTTCTGTCTGGTTGCGGGCGGCGCGTCGTACGAGCGCAGCCTCTCCGCCGTTGATGCTCGCCGGGTGCCTGCCTTTTTTTCGCTGCCGCCACAGACACATTCGAACGAGAACCGCTCGATCCCGTTTATATTAATCGAGCCGCGCGATTTCGTATTTAAATACAGCCCCGCGTGGTCGAGCCGGCTCCGTTCGCCGGCCGTTTATTAATTACACCGCAGGCACACCGGCATTCAATGATTTAATCGGCTCCGGATTAGCTGCGATCCGAAAGAAACCGCGCTTTCTACTCTCTGTGGGACTCGAGCTACGGCTTTGCTTCTGCTTTGCACTGGAGAACGTCTTCCAAGTGGCGAGAACTTTTTTAAAAAATTCGTAAAGTTGGTTCAAAAGGAGACACTACTATTAGGACCCTCTCTCTGAAGCTCTGATTAAAAAAAATGTAGCTCGAACAATTTTCTGTCTTTTGGCTTGGAAAAAATATATATGATGCTTTAAACTATGGTAAATACTTGTGCAAACATCCGGTGCAATGGGAAATTCTGGTCATTTTCAAAAAAATTCCCAAAGTGGACCGAAGCAGCGACACTCAGAAGACTCGTACATTGTACGTCTCAAAGACATCCTCAGAACGTCGTGCGGTATCCGTACCGATTCCGAGAACCCTTCGAATTCCCGTTTTTTGTCCAGCCCAGCGAATCCGCGAGCAATTTAATTACAGCGGCGCGGTTCGCCGATTTCGATCAGATTAATGGCAGGCAATTATGTGGCTCCGCGTCGAACACCGCGAAGATAGATCTGTATCTGCCACGGCGAATATTCCGGAATTTTAATAGCGAAGGTGAGCCGGTCAATTAATAAAGAGATTGTCCCGGTAACAGATTACGCCCGTGGCCTATGAAAGCAAACTCAATCCCCCTTAATGGACACGTGTCCGCAATCGTACGAGCGGATAATTAAAATTATAAACCGTGATATGTTCGAAGGCCGTAGGTTTTTCATTGCTATCACCGTTTTGCACGCGAATTTCTCCATCGTCGAATAAAAGGATTCCAGTTCCAGGATTCGAAATTCAAGATACGAGTTTCCATATTCAGGATACTGTATTCGATATTTGATCTGGAGCCTCGAAACTCGAGAATAAAAATATTACTGCTCAGAAAGAAAGATTATTGTCCAAAAAAAAATTAAAAATTATTGTTCATAATAATAGTACGTCACTATATAATTACACAGGAATAAAATGAAGGTATACCCTACGTGTTACGATTGAAAACAGGTTGTTCCGAGGCGAAAGGGTTGAGAAACGCTGGCCGGGTATAAAATTACACTCAGAAAGCTTTTACAAGGGGGCCGCATCTACTTAACCTTTTGCGAGCGGTATTTTTCGTGGCACAATGTCTTCGCGGTGGCCATAGAAAAGCGGCCGGCTTGTTAAACAAACAGAGCGAGGCGGGAGAGCGATGATTTTCATAACGAGTTTCGCGTCCCCGGCACGTCGCATAAATTATAAACCGATAGAAACGTACGCGCGCGCGCCGTTTCGCGTACGGGGCCTCGTACACAGCGCGGCCTGCCCTTAATAACCATGGGCGGTCCCCGGTTTTCCCCCCTCCTCGTGCATGTTATTGAACGGCGAAAGTGAATTGTGTGAAATTATTACGATTATACGGAACGCGCGTGGCGCGGAGAATGCCGCGCCGGTGGTTACCCATTACCCACGCCACCTGCGTCGAAATCGATAAGTCGATAAGTTCCGATAATGCCACGGCGTTCCGGCCGATGGGATATTACCACGGTCCCCCCCATGGGAGATCGTCGATGATATCGTTTATCGGGCCGCAACCATCGCCGTTCTTTCGAGGCCCGCGGAAACCACAGGCTGCGAGGGAACTCAAGTTACACTCGGAATTATTGCTGTGTGGCCGAGCAGATTCCTCGGACGATTTCAAGCGAATTTTTCCTTTACGAAAATCTTCTACGATGCTTCGTTCACGAGTTATTAACGAAACACGCGGGCCAGCTGGTGGGCGGGCACCATCGACGCCCCGCCCACGCGATACCGCGCAGCGTCACCACATTGGTCGCGGGGGCGGGCCGCCGACCGCGCACGCTCTTCGATTAGGCCGTGTTTGAGCGTTAATAACTCTGAAACGAAGCGTCGTGGAAGAATTTTGCAAAGGAGAAAGTTACTTGAAATTGCCTCAAGGATAACCTCCACCCATTAAGAAAACTTAAAACATTGTAACAAAATTTATAAACGATAAATAAGGTATTAAAAATACCAGAGAACTGTAGAAACACTGCGATGCCTATTCTAAAATAAATTAATTTTCTTTCTTTGTGATTAAATCATTTTTAAATAAAAATTCAAACCCACTGCTATAAAATTTTCAATCTGACTTCTCCAAAGTTTTTGCAAAAAGCGTGAACAATGAGAGCTGTCGAGAAGTCGCACTGGTCAAAAGTACATTGATTATGGTTCCCATCTTTCCGCGCGGTTCTTCGTGCCGTAGAATTTACAGCGAAGGTCTGGAAAAATACCAAACGCGCGGTGAACAGCGCACGGCGCGTCGGTGTAATTGAAAAATACGGGGAAGTCACGTCTCCGTAGAACAATGCTGCTGTGTCACACTCGCTGGCCGCGATATATGTACCGTAGGTATTTACATTGCTATCGGCCTTTCCCGGGTGTAGTCGAGGGTCTCGGCGAAACAGCTTGTGGTAATTGTTTACGTGCTTTCAACCTTCTTTCTTTGCCCGGCGGCCACTCTCGCGAGGATTGAAGACACTACGGCACTTTAACACGCCGGACAAGAAGAGGATCGAAGTAGCCGGTTAAAGACCGTCCGACTTCCTCGACTGTTGAGCACGTTTAATTGGAAAAGGGAAAGAAGAAGTAATTGTTTCGGACGGCTACTGTCTGATCACTGTCCCAGAACTGTCTGATAAATGTCTCAGAATTATCTCAGAACTGTCTGATAAATGTCTCAGAATTATCTCAGAACTGCCTGATAAAAGTCTGAGAATTATCTCAGAACTGTCTGAGAACTGTTCAATAATTATCTAAAAGTAGTCTGATAACTGTCTCAGAACAGTCTGATGGATGTCTCAGCATAGTCTGATAACTGTTTCAGAACAAATAACAGTCTGAAAACTTCCCAAAAAATAAAAATTCAAAATAAAAACTTGATCAATTTTCTGTATTTCCAAAAGAAATTAAAATAAATAAAATTGGTACACAGTGCTTATTGTAAGAAGACGAATGACCCAGAAAAATTTAGTTCAATTGGGCACGGTTATGCTCTAGAAATCTGGCGATACCTTGACCACAGCAACACTCATCACACATACACGGAACCACGGATACCCGTACGGGAGGAGTCGATAGTCCCAGTGAAATTTAACCGCAGGTACGAGGGAACACATGATACATTGGCGTACACTCTCGCTAGGCATAGGAATGATAACCGCAAACTCGCGAGAAGGTGATACTTTGATTCATAGGCCCGTTTCGAGCCAAGAGAGGTCGTTCTGTGAAGATGGGGGTATGGTGGAAGATCGGGTTGATTTGTAGGTGACCTTGCAGTGGGCCTCCTTGGAGCAGACTCTCTGAGGCAGGCTCTTTGATGCAGATTGTTAGGATCCCTGTCAGGATACCGTCAAATCCCAAGACATGAAGTGACCAAGACAAATCCTCAAATTCCAGCGGTCTAAAGTCTTGGGAATCCAAGTTGGGTATGGGGATAATCGACTTTGGATTTAGATTAGGACCCAGATTGGAAAAGGATGATTGACAGGCTAGATTAAGTTGCCCAGTGAAGACTTTGGTCTTTGGGAGTTAGGGTATAGCTATATTGGGTTCACCCAGTTTGGGTCTCTTGATTTAGAGTACCTGTGATGTGGTCTCTCGGTTGGAGGTTTATTTAATTTAAGCTACCTATTTATACATCCTTGGAGCCTCGGATCCTCTTCATAAATTTTAATTTGTCTAGACCAAGATTAAGTTTAGGTTATGTCTAGATTAAGTCTGAGATGAGTCTAAATTAAGTCTAGACTGTGTCTAGATTAAGTCTAGCTTAAGTCTCTAAACTAAATATAGACTAAACCTAGACTAAACGTAGCCTAAACCTAGACTAAACCACGACTAAACCTAGGCTAAACCTAGACTAAATCTAGACTAAATCTAGACTAAATCTAGACTAAACCTAGATTAAATCTAGACTATGCTTCACTCTGCTTAACTTAAAGGCTCCTAAAAATATCAATTGCCAAGTCTATGATGAGACTAACTCTCCATCAGCTACCCGCTAGGTCTCTGATAGGCCACGGTTAGGTCAAGGATACTCCACAGTCATAATCCACTCATAATACTCAGAAATTACTTCAAACAATGTCCTCAATGCGATGAGACTTGAATATTCCGCCAACGTTACACCGATTCATGCAGAGCGTGCAGGCCAAGCAAGATCCGCGAAGGATGTGAAATTTTTCAATGCCTCGGTGACCGAGTAATAATTTTCCTTCGCGTGATCAGCATATGCATTGTCTCACCGTGTCCTTGATACTCTATCTATTTATAGCGTGCCCCACACAATCTTTTACCACCGGCGGACACACGTGTCCGGCAACTTTTCCCATCTCGCCGGACACATCCTCTCTCTCAGCGAGCACGTCGTTAATTCTCATCTACTAGACCTGGCTTTTCATTAATGTCACAGCCACAGAGACCCGCAAGGGCCCTTTTTACAAGCTGCTCCGATTACACAGGACCTATAGAGATTGTCCTACGCCCGCGCGACATCGGTTCCAGTACCTCAATCATGTCCCAGCTCCTACGTGTCCATTGTGAGCTGTCCAAGTGTCCAACATTTATCATGCTAGTCCCACGGACTGTGCGCCACGCTGAGCGGGCCCCGCGAGCTGAAGGATCGTCGAAGGTGAATTCTCACCTATCTGACAGTGCCTGGGGTCTTAATACCAAAACCATCGCTGTGGAAAAGTCTGTAATCCTATGGGGGTGTGGGCAATTTTACAGGGTCTCGACTATGTCAGTTCGTAGATTTTTCAGCGCTGCCAGATTGACAACAGTGTTGCTAACATTACTGTCACAGTGTTGTCAGCTCTAGAGACTTTATGTCTCAAAAATTCACACTCAGGATTTTTATCCAATGGTTCCACGATGGTTTCCAGGCTTATCTATGGGGTTTTATGGACAATAGTGTCCACTTCTATGGGTTCGTAAAAGTCTCAGTTGGCAACACTTCTGGTTGGTTTTGCTGTGCAGTATTCTACCTCGTGGTTTCCATGGACGAATCTCATTCTTCGGTCGACAAAGTTCTTCCACACGTTGGAACAGCGTCGTTGAACTGCTAAACAGGGTATAGGAGCGTTCGTGTCCTGAAACGAAAAGGCAGCTCTCGGCTCCGACACGGCACACGGTTTTCTGGCCGGAGGGATCGTTCGCGGCGGCTTACCGTCTCCGGCCCTGGTTCGGGCGTTTGTCAATGCGAAGTCTCCGCACGGACACAATACACCGCGCGGCTGAAAGTGCATTCTTTGGCCCGAGGGCTCGAACCGGCTCTCGAATTATCTTGCACGGGGGGAAAGGCAGAAAGAGAAGCCAAAACCTATGTTATTGACCCTGAGCTCTCTTACCCACCACCTCCGCCGCCTCCTCTTCCTTCCCTTTCGTCTTCTAACTTCTCCGCGCTCGTTTTCTTCGGCTTTCTTTTCGGTCGACCGTCACCCCTTCCCCCCCTCTCTCTCTCTCTGTTCGCCCCACTTTCTTTTCTCTTTGCAACAAACACCGGGGCCCCCCTAGCTCTCCCAGCCGCCGTAATTTCCGATCGGCCCGATCCCCGTTGATTTTACGCCTCGGACCTAACCTCTCATACGACGGGGATGCGTTCTTTTTCCTGTAAAAAAAATTCTACGTCCACACGGAAGCCCGGAGAAACGTTTACGGTGCACGGCTTGTGAGGCAACCGATGCTCTGATGGCTTCCAGGAATTGTGGTCCTCGGAGAAATTTTCCATCGCGCCCAATATGGCCGACGTGTCCACGCGCTCTCTAGATGAATTCGCTTTCGACCGCCAGACGTCGCTGTTAGACGAGTAGAACACTTTCGCTGCTTCCTGTCGCGACGTAATTCACTGTTGCGCGATTATTATGGTACTGGAGATGATTATTGACGTCTCAGTTTCTTTTGTGGGATAGTCGGTTTATTTTTATCAATTTTTGTAGAGAATTTTTTTGTTGGAACTATGGCATACTTAAAAAAAGAAATATACAATATAAAAGATATTTAAAACATTTTACCTCTTTCAGATGTTTCCTAGATTCATTAAAATACCTAGCTACACCTTAAAATAGCAGCTACTAAAATTCAATTAACCAAAATCGACAAAATTACCTTAGAAAAAATTCTCAAAATTTAAATAAATTTCCCACGGCTTGCAATATTTATTAAATTATCTCCGAGAATCTCTATACTCTGTTAGAGTGTGGGCAGGTGTGGGGTCGATCTTAAACTAGCATCTACTAAAATTAAATTAAGCAAAATCGACAAAATTACCTTAGAAAAAATTCTTAAAAATTAAACAAAATTCCCACGGCTTACAATATTTATTAAATTATCTCCGAGATTCTAACAGAGTATAGAGGGGAGGGGGGTCGAACGAAATTGTTGCACAGCGGACAAAGGTGCTCGCGAAAGTGGCAGCAGCCGAGTTATATAAAATCCGTGGCGCATCGGTACGCAGGCTTTCGTTAACGAGCAAGTAATTAGTTTCACCATGCTCTATCCGAAGGAGAAAGGTGTATCAACCTGAGGAGACCCACGCAACGCTGCTGAGAGCGTTGCTGGTAGCAATAATGGTACATAGCACAAGGGGACCGGAGGCGTCCATTCTCCCCTGCGGATCATCTTAAATCGCGTACACTTTCACATGCACCGGAGTGTGTGTTCCGCCGAAACGTTTCCAGCCTGCGTAAATTTCCGAGCCGGCCGCCTTCGTTTCAGCAGCTTTCACTTTATATACGCTTTCGGGTTTTCGAGTGAGAGAGCGAGAGAGAGGAGGCGTCTGCTGGCGAAGAAGATGACGGCGCGGTGAGCGATACCCGATCGGAGATACCGCAGAACTAATTTACAATTATCTCTCTGACACAAGGAGCGGATCTGATAATGCGCCGACGAATCGGTTATATACAGTCGTACAGACCGTGGATTTTAGTTTATTATAGCTCGCGGCTATCTACCGCATAATTGATCCCTCTTTCCCGGCACCAACGATGCTAATCGCCAGGTGTACTTTCAACGAAATCGTGGAGATGCGTTGCTGGATAAAGCATTCGTTTCGAGCGAAATTAGACTGTTGAGTGCTCGGGAGAAATGTTTGAAATGTTTCGCGTTGATTTTGGTTAATTAATTGAATTATTATTGATATTATAGTTTGGGATTATTGTGATATAGCATTGTATATAATGAGATACAGTTTGAGGAAGTTTAATATAATATAGTGATATGATATAGTATGATACAGTATAATACGATATAGTAATATATATAATATAGTATAATATAATACAGCAGTATTATATTATAGCACTTTATATAGCACCATATAGTATAATATAATACAGTGTTATTATAATATAGTACTTTATATAGCATAATCTAGTATAGTATAATACCGCAGTGTTATATTATAGTACTTTTTATAGCACAATATAGTATAATATAATACTTTATATAGCATAATATAGTACAGTATAATACAGTATTATTATATTACAGTATTTTATATAGCACAATATAGTATAATATATATAGCAAGACAGATACTAGACTGTGAAATGATTTGACGTCCCAATATTATACTATACGATACTATAGTATACGATTAAATCAAACTAGAGTAAATTAAATTAATTTCGATACGATTAAAACAAATCAAATTAAATAAAATTAAATTCGATACGATCAAATCAAATTCAATTAAATCCGACATAACTAAATACAAGATAATTAAATCCAATATAACTAAATTCAACATAATTAAATATAATATGATCAAATGCAACATAATAAAATCTAAAATAGTTATCAAACTCTATGAAACCTACCATTCATTATATTCCTCGTTACAGTATAAATCATCAAATGACTTCGACACCCCGCTTTCCCAGCCTAATTGTTCATACTAATTGCTCCGAATTAGCAGTATTTGTAGAATGCAGTTAGCCACATTGCGATCTATATCAGCATCCGCTTTAAAAATCTCTGCCAGGTGAACAAACTTTCACCGTGGCTCTACGGTGCGGAAAAATTGTTGAGGAACCAGTATATGCAGTATATACATTATATACATTATATACATTATATACATTATATACAGTATATACAGTATATACATTATGTACAGTATACACAGTATACACAGTATACACAGTATACACAGTATATACAATATACACAGTATACACAGTATATACAGTATAGCTCACTTAGATTATGCTCGCTTTGGTATTTCGAAAAGCGACGCGACCGGTACTGCACTATAGCGAGAACGCAACGAAGATTAGCGCCGTGAATGATACCGGTTGCTAACGGAGTCCATCGTGAAATATTCCATCGAAACATCATCGTGCCGGGTAACATGATCCAGCAGCCTATATATTTATTCGCTCGATAAAACAGCTACGCGGTGGACAGTTTGCTCTCGCGCGTTTATAAACGTGTGTACGTATATATACCCGAGAGAGTGCGCTGTATTTCATTGCGGTGCCCCGAAAAATGCGCGAGCCGCTTCTCGGCCGGTTCGATACCTATTCCGCCCTCGTTCCTGCGGTTGTTCGCATACTCGCGCCGAATGGGTGTGTACTATCGGAATGTGTTGAAACATTGCGGCCACGGGGCGGCCGGATTAAATCTTGATACATTGCCGGCATCCACGCGTAAAATTCGCGCGCGAGCGCTCCGGCACAGCAATGAGAGCAATGAGAGAGAGTCGGAGAGTAAAAGAGAGAGAGAGAGAGAGAGAGAGAAAGAGACACGCGTTAGTGCACACGGAAACACTTTGTGCTTTTCTCTGTCCCTTTATCTTCGTTTTATTTCTCTCTCTCTCTCTCTCTCTCTCTCTCTCTATTTCTCTCTTTTTCTCTTTATTTTTCTCTCTATCCTAGTTCACATCATCTTCCACTTAGAAAACTGTTTTATTCAGGTGTAATGTAAAGATTATAAGGATTTCGTTAAGTCAAAGCTAAGCCTTGCTAAGTTTGCATTCGGTCTGGTTTAGGATAGGTTAGGTCAGAATGAGGCCTAAGCTAAGTCTGAAATTTTCATTATTTTTTGTTAAAAGTTCGCTGGTTTTTTATAAATTAGGTTCACTTGGGTCTTTATTAAATTGGGTCTTAATTAGGTCTAGGTTAGACCTGATTTGGGCCTAGGTTAAGTCTTAATCAGGCCTAGGTATTCCTATGTACATATCTCTATGCATTTCTCTGCGCCCCAACGCATCTCTCGTTCTAGCGCTCAGCTCCTCTCTCGCCGGCCTCCGCCAACGAAAGTTTCGCGTCCGCGAGAAAAAGGCGACTGATTTATCGTCGACCGGGACCGATCGCCGATAATGCGCATTCTATCGCAGCGAATTACTAAGTGGCCACTTGTCCGCCACGGTCCCGTGTACATGAATTATTCTATTCCGTGACCGGCCCGTGCGTCCGCGCCGGCTAATTGTTGCTTTCCCCGTCGACGAGCAAAGTCACTCGTTAGCGGTTACATCGCTCGTGATGCGCGCTCGCTCGCATGCGAGAGAGAGAGAGAGAGAGAGAGAGAGAGAGAGAGAGAGATCGTGGTCGTCGGACTCGAGAGACGGTCGTTCGCCGAGCGAAATTTCGTCGGCCTTTCGGATGTCGTACGTGCAGAGAACCGACGCGCGAGAGAGTCAGACACCGCCGCCGCCACGGTTATCCAACCGGAGGTGGGCCGCGTTTACTTTCGTTTATATAAGCGACGCCGACTCGCGTGATGTCACCGATATAGTGTGACACACTGTAGTCTGCGTAAACACACACACACACGCCACAGAGAGACAGATGCTACGCTCTGCGACGTCTCTGCATACCTGGGCGAGGACGACGATTACGTCAGGCCGTTAACGTCGCATGGGTGTGCTCCCGGCCTCATTTTTATGCCGGCGAGGAGATACTATGTGCTCGTCGCGTTGACTCCAGTGGCCCAGACTATACTATGCGACTGTTTAACGTGACGTCGAACAGAAAAATCAGGACAAAGGTCGCTTCTACTCGGATTAGTCGCTTTTGATCTCGTTTACATGAAATAATTGCGTTAGAAACTGGTTCCCAAATTCCAGTATCCGACAGAAGTTGTAATAATTTTTTTCGTGGCTGAAACTAACGAGGTTATCAAGAGGGAAGCTTCACCTTTCCAACGTCCCAAACCGGAGTGATCTACGATTTTTTTTAGCCGAGTTATTGCTAATTATGTGACCACATCCATTTTAGAGCAGCCAATGGCAGGCTCTAAAACCGCTCTATCTTTGAGCTACTGTAATTTCGCTCAAAATAATCGCACGAAGGTCAGCCTAGGCGCATTTTAAAGGCGAAAGTCTGCTCTTTCTGACACCCTAAGCTATTTTTATCCTTTCTATTTTTTTATTAGAGTCCAGGCGAGCAAACTTCGGCCTAATAATTGCCCAAATTCCAGCTTTCGTAAAAAGTTGTAATAATTGTTTCCGCGGCAAAAACTACCATGATTATCAAGATTGAAGCTGCCCCAATCAATAAGATCCAACGGTATCCCTAATCCCTTCGAAATCGATCAGCATCCCGGGTGGTGTCCACGAGTTCCAGCACCCGGTGAATAATCTACGCGCATCGAAAATTTGCATAGGTATCAGCAATCTAGTTATCGCGGACAGTAAGTTAGCCAATGTCACGTTATCGTCCAGATCATCTTACGACGTACCCTGTTTCTCGTTTTGCCGTTGAAACAAGCCTTTCGCGAACCGTGAATTGTGAGCCGCGCTGCTCCCACCATAGAACGGAAAATCCTCTTTAATAATAATAAGCATACCGTGGATTGTTTGGCAAGAGAACAATCCTTCGTATCGCTTGCAACAAATTATACATCAAAAGCAAACGTTAAGATAATTTCTTTCTTGAAATATCACGAAATATCGTCTTGAATAAAATCGATGGTTAAAAATAAGATTTTTCTCATATTTTAACCCTTTGCCTTCGAAGCCATTTGAACTAAAATTCTAAAATAACTTTTCCGACATACAACATTTACATTTAATAATATATGAAATTGAATTCTGTAACACGTGCAACAATAGTTTTCTTACAATTCTCTAAAACAAATATTACAAAACAGTTTTTTAATAATTTTCGAAATCTAGTCTTTCATAAAAATTATTTTGAAACGTGACTGTAACAAAATTTTGACTCTCTGAGGCAAAGGTTTAATTATCGACCTCCCAATTTCGATATAGAAATGCCCGCGGTTTTCGCGGTCACGGAAAATCGCGTGCTCCAAAACGCTCGGCATGCAGGCCGAATAGAAAAAGAAAAGGGAGCCACGTGAGACAGGATGATGATACGCTCGAACGGAAAATTAAATCTGCGCCGGGTTGTTCCATCTGCTCGCGCGTCTAAGTCCCACTGATAGAATGGGTTCGTCGGAGCTGCTCCTCGTCGTTACGTTGGGTTCGCGAGCCTGTGCGCGCGCACGGGGGCCCGCTCGTTAGACCGCCGGCTTTGAACGGTCCGGTACAGTTAAAGAATTATGTGTGTAGCTGTTCATAAATTCCGTTCAAACTCCATAGATTATCCCGGCTGGAATTTCGCCGTGGTCCGGAGAGCGCGCACGCGAGTCACGGGAGAGCGCCGCGCGATCGCACGTCAATGGAGAGAGAGAGAGAGAGAGAGAGAGAGAGAGAGAGAGAGAGAGAGAGAGAGAAAGAGAGAGAGAGAGAGAGAGGAATAACAGATTTCGTGAGGTATCAAATGTTGCGTGCCGGCAGGCGGCGCGCCGCCGAACGATTGTGAATCATAGTAATTACACCGTGGCTGCCGTGACTACGGGATCCTAGTCGGAAATTAGAGAACGCCGGGAATGGCTCTGCGACTATTCCGTTTTCTCGCGATCCACGTCGAATTCCGAGACGATCTCTCTACCTCATAGGCGATCCACGGGTGGCCTGCCAATACGACCGAAATTATTTTAACGACCCTACAACCCTTAACCTTTTGGGCTCGTAAGTCTACCCCCAACAATCACAGCTATTTATTTGCTTTTTCAATTATTTTTGTTTTTAAGGACCATTGAAATATTTTATTGTGGTAGACGTGTTTAAAATTTACTAAAAAGTTAATAGTTTTATTATTATTTCATTATTAATTTTATGTTATTTATTGTCCAATGAGAATTAATTCTGATCACAGTAATACCAGTGTATTTGGATTTGTGGTATATAAAGTATAGTACATTATATAAAGCTATATTATATGTGTACTACATTATACTGTATTAAATATTATACACTGTACTATACACTATATACTGTATTATACTGTATTAAATACTATGCACTGTATTATACTGTATTAAATACTATGCACTGTATTATACTGTATTAAATACTGCATACTGTATTATACTGTACTAAATATTATACACTACATCATATACTATATACTGTATGATACTGCATTAAATACTATACACTGTATTATACTGTATCCTATATTATATACTGTACTAAATATTATACACTATACCATATACGATATACTGTATCATACTGTATTAAATATTGTACACTGTATCATATAATATACATATACTGTATTATGCTGTATTAAATACTATACGCTATATTATATACCGTGTACTATATTACACTATATTATGAACTGTGTACTGTATTATACTATATTAGACTCGACATAACCTCTCCTTAGGAATTGCTAAAGCTTTCACGTAAAAATCAATTCGATGATTGCAACCCTTCTCGAAGTTCGAACAGTCATAAATTGACTACGTTTTATATATGAATACAATAAAAAATGATGGCGGACGGTTCTTGCTTAGCTATCGCATGTTACATTGAACTGTCCGTTAATTGGGCCCAGCTGCGTATTGATTACGTAAAGCCTTGAGCGTCAGACAAGCACACGCAACACAAAGCTATGATTAGCGGATTCCTTTCGAAGTAGTCAGCCGCGGCCGAGACGACAATCCGAGTTTATCTCATTCACCATAAGCTACGTACGTCGCGGTCGACTGTGCCAGTCGTCCATGTCTAACCTAGATGCAATCATGATCTGCCCTAAAGCTAACCTAGACTTCGTCTAATTAATCCTGACCTAGGCTCTTCTTGTAATTTTCAGAACCTAAACGTAATCTCAGATTGAATTTACTTAACCATGACCTAATCTATTCTAGTAATGTCTATTTTACTATATTACTGTTTTCTTTAATAACTCCTCCTTGGTACTTGTAATATAGAAAATCTCTCGTTCTGACCTTACTTCTTTTTCTATCATTATTATTAAATTAATAAAACGTCAAAAAAAATTACAAAAGAATGGAAGAACTATACAAAGACTCAGGACTATTCTACGAACCATTCCGAACCCCAAAAAACCTCAGCATCCCAGACCTAACCTATAACTCAAACCTAACCTAGGCTCTAAACTCCATCTAATCTGGACTGACGAAGGCAGTATGCCAAAAAAATAAGCAAAAATACAAGAACCACGCAGGAGAAGATCGTTCTCGGAACGATTCCAAATCGTCGAAAGGTTCAATGGTCCAGCAAAAAGCGAGTCATCGGATAGTAGCACAGTCTTGGATCGGCACGCGGTTCGACCGTGGGGAAGGGCGGCTTGAAAAAAGGGGCGTCTGTCAAAACGCAAGGACACCGATATACGTTACCATGTCGCGTTCTCATAATCGATTAGCCGTCCACCGCCAGTGGAATCCCTTTTCTGTAACCCAACGCGTCCTACCGATCCTCCAGTGTACCTGGAGTAGTAACGGCGTGGATCGCCGTAGAGAACAGAAGAAGAAGAAGAAGAAGAAGGAGGAGAAGAAGAGAGAGAGGGGTCCGTGAAGCCCGTTGAAGCATTTAGGACTGGTGGTGGCCTTGCGAACGCCTACGTCCGAGACCTTTGTCTCGGGCGACGCTGAGTGCCTATGCTCGTCGTCGTCGCCGCGGCCGTCTTTCCACCTAAACCGGCACCGATTTTATTGTCGGCTCTCGGGTACACGTACGCCGGGCACACCGCGGTGGCGTACCGCGCGCGCGAGCGTTCTCTACGTGCTACGGCGCGTACGTTATCCGTGGCCACGAAGTGGTCCGCGGCCGCATGAAATTGAAAGTTAGCGTGGGCCGGATAGCTACCGCCCAGACCGGTCCCAAGTTTACTTGGGCATTAACTATACGCCGATCGGAATGGCAAAATATCACCCGGATTGCGTTACCGTCGACGACGTGCGCACGGAATATACCGGTGAACCGTAATTCATAAATTACGATGAGATTTTTTAATAACCGGCGAGCCATGATATCCTTTGTGTACAGTGTCTTGCAACACGTAATATTGTGAGCGAAGGATTGCGGCGTAATGTTGGTACAGTATGTTGGTGTATATTGTAGTCGATGTGTAGAGTAAGGTACGGAATGCGGATATGGTATAGGATATAGTAAGTTGTCGTATATTATAAGAAATATTTGTATGGTATAGTGTCGTGTGGAGTGTATAATATTGTATGCTATATATTGTGGCATGTAACACATAAGACTATATACAATATATTATAGTAGGGAAGATATAATTTTGTATACAGTATATTATTGTATACTATATTTAATTTTGTATACAGTATATTATACAGTATTTTGTACTATATATATTTTTATATACAGCATATTATAATGTATAATATATGGTATTGTATACGGTATATTACAGTATGAAAGGCATTATTTTGTATACAGTATCTTCTTGTATATTGTAGATAATATTGTATATAATATCTTACAGCATGTAACATATAATATTGTATATGATATGCAATATTATAAACAGTATCTTATCCTACATTATTTAAAATATTGCATACAGTATCTTATTGTATAAAATATTCTATACAATATACTATCCTGCATAACATATATAATAATATTGTATACAATATTCTCTACAGTATCTTATTGTATATTATACAAAATACGATATACAATATCTTACCACATACTATATAAAATACAGTATTCTATATCGCACAATATACAACATAAAACCCAGCATATAATATATTAAAATATTTAACATACACTATAGTGTATACCACAATAATATACTATGTGAAAAATTAAAGTATCCGATCACCGTTCAAACGGAAGCCATTGGTTCAATCGACAGCAAACATAAAAGCGAATAGTCTGCTTTAAAAATCATGGTTGATTTTCGTCGATTCGCTGATTTTCGCGACGAGAGGCAATAATGAAACCCGGGCACAATTAAACCCGACCCGGGGCGGGTCTAATCGGCGGGATCGCGTTAAAATTAATCGCGTACGATCTATATTTTCACCCCCGTCTCGTTCCCATGATCCGCCGGCGAGCCGGCGATTTATCGTAAAACGCGTATCGTTCGCGGATCGCGGTGAAACAGTATACAAGGTAGTTACACTTTCATGTAAGGATATCCATCTGACACTGAAATCGAATATTAAACTCTCCGGACGCGCGTGATTGATTCTACGGGCCGGTTATATCAGATAGGATGTCGCTCTTGCGCGCCGGCGGTAACCGGCGATCCTGTGTGCCCGCCTATTAATTGAAACGTAGGGAGACTAAGAGAGAGAGAGAGAGAGAGAGAGAGAGAGACTGAGAAGGAGAGACTGAGAGAGAGGGAGAGAGGGACTAGGAGAGAGAGAGAGAGAGGTGCTGGACCACTTCGTTAACTCGGCAAATATTGACTTTAAAACGGAAATTCGTTTTAACGAATCGGCCGGGGCTGTGCACCGTTTCCAAGGCTCGCTTTTGACGCGACGAGAAGGTCCAGTATGGAGTCCAACTAATTAACAATAGTCATGGTGAATCGTCGTGAATAGTCGTCAAGGAATTACTCCACCTTTTTATTGTACCGTTCCCTGGAAAATTGCTCCAAAATATATTCAGTGTTGTTTGTTATACAGTATAGTATGTTGTACAGGATGTTGCATATAATACGCTATGACATATTGTATATAATATATAATAGCATAGTGTATACAATATTATATAGTATATGCTATAATATATTGTATACAATAATAACTATAATATAGAGTAACGTATTGTATACAATATTACATTTTACAGACTATAATATATTACCCACGATATTATCTGTAGTATAGAACAAAATACTGTACACAATAATACGTTTTATACAGTAGAATATAGTATATATAATATACAAAAATATACTGTACACGATATTGTATATAATATACAAATGTATACTGTATAGAATATTATATGCCACGTCCTATAATATATTGTATACAATATCATGTGTTACGTACTATAATATATTCTATACAGTATTATGTATAGTATACAATGCGACATATAATATACCATGACATACTGTACAATATATTATATCTTACAGACCATAATATATTTTATTTGATATTATCAATAGTATACAATAAAATACTGTATACAATATTATCTCTTAATTATTATACTATATTGTATACCATATTATAGCTTGCAGACTATAATACAATATATACAATACTACACCCTGTCCTCCTAAAATATCTAAACCATAAATCACCAAGAACCCTAAAACAAATCCATCCCAATCATGTTGCACCAAACCACATAAAAATTAAAAAAAATAGAAATGTATCAAGAGTAAAACAATGGTCATAACCATTAAATTTTTACAACTTCCATAGCTATAAAAATAAAATCCCAGAGCAGTAATTAGCTAGGAATTTTTCTGAGAACCGCGGAACGATTTCCATCGTCTCAGCGCATTATTTCGTACCGCGCTCGAATTCCGATGTTAGATAATAATTTACACCCACTGTCCGTTAATGTGAAAAGCGTGATCGCCGGTTTGCAAAATGGTTTCGTAGAATTGCATCGAGGTGTACTTTTTTTTGTTTTGTTCACAGGTCACCGGCCAATTAGTGGACACCGAGTTCCAACCGACAGTCACGGCGACATGCAAAGCCGGCCACATGACGATACGGGTGAACCTGAATCAGAGTTTTGTCGGCGCGGTGCACGCCCGTGATTTTCGGACGCCGCAGTGCATGGCGCCTGGAAACGGCACCAATCACGCCACCCTCGCTATCAATCTTCTAGCACCCAAAGGATCGCCGGATTACTGCGGCGTCTTGGTGAATAACGTAAGCGACGACGAGGCTGATGAAAGTTGCATTTCAATCAAAACTACGGACTATAGATTGACCTATTTTCATAGGAAATCTTCGTGTAACCCTGTTTAGCTTGTAGCAGAATCTTGTGACCTAATCTTGTGACCTCATACTGACTTAACCCTGGCCTAACGCCACGAATGCTGTCTATGAACTGTATCTTAGTAGGAAATTAATTCGTAGTCTAGTTGACCAGATTTCGGGGGATTTTGTGACTTAATTCTGACCTAATATTAACCTAATCCTGACTTAATCTTAGCCTAAATCCTGACCTAACCCTGACCTAACTTCGTGAATACTATATCTACCGTATTTTAATCGGAAATTATTTTGCGATACAGTTGACGAGATTGCTGTGTGTCTTGTGACTTAATCCTGACTTAACTCTGACTTAAACCTGACTTAACCCTGACCTAAACATGACTTAACTCTGTGACCTCCATCTATCACATTTAAATCAGAAATTAATCAAGGTGTTAAATCAGGTCGAAACCAGCTGGTAGACGCATCGAATCACGGAAGTCCCTTCACGCTACCAAGTACCCAGAAAATCCTTTTCGCATGGTATTCGAAAACAGATCGGCCTAATCCCGTTGTAATTCTTCCAGGACAACGAGGAACGCTCGATCCCCATCGCCGTGCGGATACATAAGACCCTGGAGCTGGCGGACGATAAATTCTACGTTATTACGTGCGGAAAGGCGGGATTCAAAAACGCGAAGTACGGAGCCGGCCTTTATTAATATTAGCTCGTATCTCTTGGCATCGACCCCACTCTCCCACTTTCCCTCTCCTCTCTCTCTCTCTCTCTCTCTCTCGATCTTGCTCTCTCTGTTATCCATGGCTACCGATTGTAACGGGGTCTAAGGGGCTAAAGGCCCCGTGTATAATTTTCGCGCGTTACGATCGTCTTTCCTCTCTGTTCGCAGGAACGAGACTTCGTTAGTGTCGCTGCGGCTTTTGGACGGTGGGCACAAAGTCCAGGAGGCTATTTATGGTCACAACTATACTTTGCGTGCGGAGATCTCGCGGCCAGATGGTTCGTAATCCACTCTTTCTCTCTCTCTCTCTCTCTCTGTCTCTCGCGGCATATCTCTCTCGCTGCTTCTACCATTTTCACCCTCTCGCATTTAATTGGAATTAACGAGGCGGCGTCGGCGGCGGCTCGGCCGTGTTAAGCCGCCCGTTCTGATGCACTTTCATCAATCGTGTTCGGTTTCACAGGTATGTACGGGATCAAGGTGAAGTCCTGCTTCGCGTTCAACAAACGGAACAACAGCGTCCAGCTGATCGACGACAAGGGGTAAGGTCCCACGTAACCTCTTGGATCATTCAAATTTGCAATTAATAGCTATGCAAATTTTCAGTCAATTATTTGCTATTTCAATTTGTTATATTAGATCATTTTGGAAATTTTTAAGTGGTGGATTAAATACAGTACAGCTGATTTTTATTATCAACCCTTAAAAGTCAAGCTTGGTTCCATTTTATAAAAATAGTGTTAAATAAAAATGACTAACCCTTCCATAGAAACAGAGTTAATTAATAGACCACTGCCGCGTCATTCCAACTTTGTAATTGCAAATCAATTCGCCGTCGTGTTTCCGGGAAATTGGAGAATTCATATTAATACTATGCTGCGTAATATTGTTGTTCCTCGTTGAACAATAATCATTGTTCTAATAATACCGATTTCCGCGGGAACAGAGAGACGAGCGTGATGTTAATCGATGGTTGCGCAACTGTTTTCTGTTCCATGGTATGTACAAAGGTGTCCCGTGAAGGCTCGTGTCATGACGAAATTCATATACGATCGGAACACGGGGCTGGCGGATGCGACATTGTTCTCGATGTTCCGGTTTCCTGACAGCCCGCAAGTGCATTTCCAATGCGACATCGCCGTGTGCCGAGGTAAACAGATCCGTTTGACTGATTTCGGACCGCGTCCCGCGTCGAATCTGGGTTACATAGTGCTGTTCAACCTCCGGCGACGATTAACATATCCCCCCTTCGGAAGTTGTGACTGTTTATCGGATCCGATACGCGATTGTGTTTTCACGATTTTTCCGGGACGAATCTCGCGCCGGATTCTCGCGTTTTCCGGGGTACCGGCGGTGGGGGCCACTTTCACACGGTAATAGACGGAGAGTGGAGGTTGTGCAGTGTGGATAGGTGTGTAGAGACAGCTTTTTGGATGGAAGAGGAGATTTGGATGTGATAGGATTGGTGGTTTTGGGTTGGTGGAGAAAGGTTTGGAGACTGTTTGGTTGGAAGAATGATGGCCAAGAGACTGATGTCTAAAAGATTGATTCAGAAAACTGGAATCCAAGAGCCTGATAGACAAAGATTGATATCCAAAAGTCTAATGTCCAAAGGTTGATATACCAAAGTCTGAAATAAAAGGATATTGTATCCAAAACACTAAAGGTCAGAGATTAGTGTCAAAAATTCTCAAATTCATAGTCTGTTATCCAAAAGCCTGATATCCAAAAGTCTGAAATAAAAGAACATTGCATCCAAAACACTAAAGTTCAGAGATTAGTGTCCAAAATTCTCAAAGGGCATAGCGGATTAAGATGGTCAAAACTGCCCTTAGCGATTTTTCAACGAGTCATAGACCGTTCGATAGCTGACCAATAAAAACTCATCTGTGCAAAATTTTAACCCTGTAACTACCCTCACGGACAAGTTACAGGGTTAAAATTTTGCAC
>NC_135782.1:17300761-17399148 GCF_028453695.1 Augochlora pura
TGAAGACTTCATATCCAAAACACTGACATCTAACCACACTATATCCAAAAGCTTTCAGCCCAAAGTCTACCATCTAAAAAATTAAAAAAGCTTTACATCCAAAAGACTATATCCAAAATACTGTCATTTGCAGACTTTACTCCAAAAGCAATTTTCTGATCGATCACGACACTTAACACATGGTTACGTATAAGATCTACAGCCACATTACACTCTATCAATTCCTTTGGACCCTTCTTCCTCACCTGAACCTTTCCTCCTCCATTAAACAATCAACATTCCTCTCGCGTCTGGCTAATATCTCGGCAAACAAATCCCCGCAGTGCATTATCGCAACCGTGAAACTATCCTCGACCAATCCCCGTCTTATCAAGGACATCAACTACCCGGAATACTTCCGCGACAGCGTGCCGTATAAAATCGCAACTCGTCGGACAGAAATGTCGCAATAACGTCGCCGGTGTAAAACAGTCCCTAAATCGCGGGCGGGGGGGGGGGGGGGGCTGCGCCGGATAACCGGGGCGCCAACGTTAAAGCGTTAATCTTCTTTCCTCCAGGAAGCTGCGGTATCCCTATTTGCGAAGGCGATAACGAGGAAGAAATAAAGGGAGCGTCTTTAATTAATGGGCAGAGCGTGAGCGGCGAGGAAGGAGTGCTTCTTGCGGGCACGAGCGTGTTCGTTCTTGACCCTGGTCAAACGCCATGTAAATATTCCAACGACTACTTTTCATAGCCCCCTTGTACGTGCACGCACGCGGTCACCCGCCTGTATACGCGCGCCCGTATACGAGAGCCTCGTACACGCGTGTGTGTATACGTCGGGTCTCCGGGCGTGCGCGCAGACGATACCGTAACTAAAATTATCGGCGAACTTTTCCCGGGAACGATTAATTAATTAGCCGGCTCCCGATGAACCTTTGTCTGGAAATAAACTCTTAATGGGTTTCAATGTCGATATATCTTGTTTAATAGCTGTACAAACTCTGTACGAGGACGGCACCGTCCACCCATTATGGCTGCTATGGCTGGCCGTAGCTCTTGGCATTCTGTTCCTCATTATGCTCATTATCAACATATTCCTCTGCTCCGCGATGACCTGCAGTTGCACCAGGACCGACATCATCGAGAAAGAACCATCGATCATCGAAGATTACGATCCCTATCGCAGCTGGCACGGCTCCCAATATGGCTCGAGGTTTGATTCCGCACCTTTCTCTTAGTTTCTTTTCTTTTTTTCGTTTCGACCGGCTAACTATCCCTTCGATTTATTTCTACCCCGGGTAACAGGTGACGGATTCATTATGCATTTTTTACCCGATGGCTACCCGTACCTTGTTCGGCGAGAGACTAATTGCTGTGGCGCACGGTTTAATTGGCGGAACCTGGCTAGGAAGTTCGAACGGGCCACGCGATCTGCTTAGAATTGAGAACGCGTGCGGTTTACGGGATGTCGCGAATGAAATTTTTGTTCTATCTTCGCGATTTTAGCATAGTTGGATAGCTGAGATTCTCCCGGTACCAACACGACCTAGTTGCGATGATTTTTAACCATTCTAGAGGCTGAATTAATTTGTAATATACTGGGTGGACAAAAGTTAGTGATCTTTTTGAGTATAGTAATTGTTATTTGACAGTTTGTGCAGAAATGTCAGGGCACAATATCTTTAGACATGAATTATGAATGATTGAAGACACCTTGAGCTCAATGGAATAATAACCAAAATGTTTATTATAAAAATATTTCTGAATTAATTTTACAATAGCTATAATCGTGAGAAAACTTTTCTGTCTTTCGTAACAGTCTCCCATTTGAACTGAAAAATATTTCTCATGGACTCTGTGCACATTATCAAAAGAAAATCAAATTTCCAAAAAGATCGCTTCGTTTCGCCCACCCAGTATATAGCGAGAGGCTTAACCTGAAGCGATTTCCATCGTGTTTGGACTCATTTTAATCAGAAAAATCTCAGCTATCCACTGGTGCCACGATTATATCTCTAAAACGAACACAATTTAATAAACTAACAAATTTAATTTTCAATAAACTAACAAAAATTCTATGAAAAATCGATGCTACAATTTTCCGGATTTTTCGCAGGTATTCTCTGAACGGAAAGCAAGGATACGCTTCCGGTGGGTCGACGATGAACTCGACGAGGTCGATATCGACGAACAGCGACCATTACGCAATAGTTCACTCGCGGCCGGGAAGCAGATACTCCGGGCCGGGTCAGAAGCACCACCACCATCACAGAGGGCCGCCGTCGAACATCGGCTCCCATTATTCCGGCAAATAAATATAGCCTAACGAAATATCTTTCCGACGACCGATCAGAACAATTCGATTGAACGATCCGACATAGTAATTCATCGTTTTAACAACGCTTGTGTAACGGGTGTCGAGACACGAAGTCACCGCTGTACGAACAGCGATGCACGGTGGCAACGTCTCGCAAAAAGCTGGCCGAAATGCGATTGTCATAATTGTTAATATTAATCTTAACTGCGAAGAAATATTGTTTAAACATAAACTGAATGGCACGATCAAAGTCAGCAGCATCGAATAGACGAGTATAAAAATGTCCATATGAATTGTAAAAAATTGGACAAATATTTTTTTTAAATATTTTTTAAACAAAGCAGTGTTTTTTTGAAAAATGTTAGAATTATATTTTTGATATTTAAAACGCTGCTATGGAATGTATGTCATTCGTGGAAGTATGTGGAACAGTTTTAAGTAATAATGTGGCAGAAATTGTTAATTATCGAACGCGTAGATAATTAAATAAAAGAGGTAAATAATTGTGAGAATAAACATTAAAAAGACGTTTTGGCCACGGTTTCGTGATTCGCGACCACCGCCTCGACGCTTCGTCGCCGCCTTAAGGATTGATCCTCGTAACTCCGTGTGTCCTTAATAGTTACTACTAATATATTACGTAAACAAGAAAAAAAAGGTTAAACAATTCCTGCCTTGAAGAGTATTTTTGTACTAATGTTCAACTATCACTATAGTTATCTTCGCCTTCTGCCTGCCACGGCACGTCGAACCTCTTTTAAATCGTACGAATTCGAAATGAAAAATTCTCATGGCGTTTCCATTGTTATTGCGAAAAGAACATAATTAATATTGTCACGTGTCCACGGTGGGTGGATGGTTTCTTTGCTAGATCGTGTATGTATCATATGATAGTCATAAATATAGGTACTTAGCATTTACCACGTCGCGCTTAAGTATTGTACTTAATTCGCCCAATGATCGCCGGACGTCTTGGAAATGTCCATTTTAGGTCCAGTTTTGGTCTGGATGGCCCAAGTCCTAAAATGGACGTCTTTGAGACCTGTTACTTCAGATGGTAAAAGGAGGTGTCATTTGGGATGTCTTTATAGCGTCTTAAGGACGTCTTTAATACGTCTTTAATACGTCTTAAAGACGCCTTTAAAAGTCTGAAAGATATTTTTAAGATGACCCACAGGCGTGTTATTTGGGACGTCTTTAATACGGCTTAAAGATGTCTTTAAAACGTCTTAAAAATATCCCAGAACAGACGTCCTTTAACAGACGTCTTAAAGACGGCCTCAAGTCGTCCAAAATTGTACGTCCTTTTACCGCTCGAAGGGAGACGTCTTTAAGGCACTTAAAATATATCATAAAGCTATATTTTACGTTCTCAACTAAATCAAACAAGTGCTTTTAAATTCTACAAACATAATTTACTTAAAAGTACACCCGTCATAATATAGTAAATTCTTCCAAAATTCTCCTAAACTTGTAAAATAAAAATAATCCAAGAACGACCTGCGAACAGCCTACGAACGTCCATAAGACGTCTCTTAAACGTCTCGATTTGTAAAACAGGACGTTCCTAGGCCGTTCGTAGGCCGTGAATAAGACATTCGAGTCTTAAAGACGTCTGTGTGCTGTCTGGGCAAGTGGAATTAGGCGAACGGTTTTGTACATAAATTCATTGATCGGGATTTCATCCTTCGCGAGGATCGCATCGTTGTCTTCTGTCATCAAAATTAGGGTAGTCTCTGTTGCCGTCCAGTTAGGCGAAACCGGCCGCGACGACCGCGATCGAGAACTCCGCGTTCTCGTGTAAAATAGTGCGTCGGATCGGGCACGATGCGACGGCCGATCCTTTGTTCCGTTCTTGACACGATATTATATATATCTTCCATTCGATTATGCTCAATGAAACATTCCATGTTCAACGAGTCGCGATTACATGCTACAAATACATTAAACGTTTAAGGACAATCATCGAGTCTTTCCTGTGCTCCCTCCCCTATGTTTCACTGAATTTTTATCGAATTTTGTTTCATTTATATTTATTTATTTTTATTTATTAGGAAAAATATTTTACGAACGAAATTGTCCAACGAATGAGAAAATTATTGCTGCATTATTTGCATAAATACCACTGAAATGGTCGAGTTGAGACCAATTTATTAGCTTATAATTATTGATGATTTTTCCACGAGTTCGCTTTTGCTTTCCGACCACAAGTAGCAGAAACTTTTGCCTGCAACTCTGCGTCGATTAATATTTAATTGGTGAATGTGGAGCATCACGTGTTGCAGGATCGAAAATTTGCTTTCACTCTCGGTCTCGTTAATTACTGGGAACGAACGGCACTCGTCCGGGCTTAACTGTATTCTTCGGCGGGGGCTTAATTGAACGAGCCCACGGAGCGTCGACGGTTTTGCAACCTCGTTCAACCGAGAGTGGTATTCGTTAACGTTAATGAAGAGAGCAGTCTGGTTTCCCGCGTGACCCGCGGTTTCGGGAAAGCTGGGTCGATGGATCTTTCTATCGCGCGATTGTAAAAAAATTAATTAGGCTAAGTGGTGGTTTGTACGAGCCACTTGTGCTTCTCATAGCTACGATACCGTTGGAAATTCAATGGAGCGACTGAAACAATTTTTAAATTCAATGTTTCGAATATAATATAATATTTTGAATATATTTTATATTTGGAATGTTTTTAATATACTATAATATTTTGAATATATTTCATATTTGGAATATTTTTAATATATTGTAATAATTGTTGGTATTTGCAAAAATATCTAGTAAATTTTGTATTCAAAAGTGACAGCTTTGGAGTATGTTGTAGAGAGTATTGTTTCGAATAACTTTGTTCTGTGTACGAAGTCTCTATCTGCTTTAGTTTCTGAGATATTGAAGGAAAACTGTGGACCTAACTTAGACCTAACGTAAACCTAACCTAGAACTAACCTAGATGTAATCTAGATTTTGAGAATGTCCTCTGTAAGATATAGGTATACTGCTCGAAGACGATTTTGAGATTAGTTTGGACGTTGCAAGTGTGACTTGGGTCTGACCTAACTTAGACCTAACTTAGATGTAATCTAGACTTCTCTAACGGCCTCTGTGAAATTAGTTATCAAAGGCGATTTTGAAATTAGTTTGGACGTTGCAATTGTAAGTTGCGTCCAACCGAACCTAGACCTAACTTAGATCTAACCAAGAACTAACTTAAATGTAATATAGACTTCACTAACATCAAATTATTTTGAACATAGCAAGTATAAGTTAGGCCTAGTTTAGTTCTAGTTTAAGCCTGGACTATAATAAATCCACGAAACAAGACTTCAATGTCAACTGAAAGACTTCTACGAAAAGAATTTATTAAAAATTATGTCTTATATTTATACGTACCAAACTTAATCCAGGTCTAACTCTGGTCTAACAAAGACCTAACCCAGGAGAACCTAACCCAGAAGACCCAAATAGAGGATGATACAGTGGGAAAATAAATGTGGCAAGCTTTTAAAAACAAATTTATTATTAAATGTACATCTTTATCTGATAACGGAGTATACGCGAGTTGCTCGCTTAAATACTACCTGTACAAAAAAAAACACGAAAACTCATCTCTATGTGCACCATAAACTTGGGAGACGCTGCGTGCGCGGCGCGGCGTTCCGTCGCATAAATAAAGTATACAAAAGAGGGTTTTTCGACACTCGAATTCCAGAAACGCAGAAAAATGCAGCGGCGATGCACCAATCGCGGGCGACTCAAGCTTCGATAAAGGATCCTAATTGCGATTATGCTTTTCTAATACGTTAACAGAACGAAAAAAAAGACACGTCGTTATGGGAAAACTGAGCAAATAAATTAATTAACGAAGAAGAACATTTATAAGGTTGATGTTATTCGTAACGAAGATCAATGATTTATAGGAGAATTATCTTGGAAACATCGTTTGAAGAATAATGGCTGAACATCGATCATGTCAGGGCAGTCATTTGTGGAAGGATCATTCTAGATTGTTTATTTACAGAAGGATTATTTTAGATCGTTGATTTGTAGGAGGATTGTTTTAGATTTATTATTATATATAGGTCAATGATTTAATAATAATTACTATGGAGGAATTATCTTTTGATGATAATCGTCAAATTGTTAATTTCTAGGACTCTATGTTCAAATGGCTAATATCCAAAGATTGACATCCGACAGTCTGATGTTAAGAGACTTTATCACCAAAAATCAGTGACATCCAAAAGTCTGAAATGAACAGATTGATATTCAAAAGTCTGAAGCATGATGACAGACATCCAAGACTCCAAAGTGAATGGATTAACATCCAAGAACTGGCATCCAAAAGTCTGAATTAAAGAGATTGACATCCAAAAGTCTGAAATAGAAAGATTGACATCCAAAAATCTGAAACAAAGAGATTGACATCCATATTTCTGAACCAAAGAGATTGACTTCCATATTTCTGAACCAAAGAGATTGACATCAAAATTTCTGAATCAAAGAGATTGACATCCAAATTTCTGAACCAATGAGATTGACATCCATTTTTCTGAACCAAAGAGATTGACATCAAAATTTCTAAATCAAAGAGATTGACATTCAAATTTCTGAACCAATGAGATTGACATCCATTTTTCTGAACCAACGAGACTGGCATCAAAATTTCTGAATTAAAGAGATTGACATCCAAAAGTCTGAGCCAAAGAGATTGTCATCCAAATTTCTGAACCAAAGAGATTAACATCCAAATTTCTGAAGCAAAGAGATTGACATCCAACAGTCTGAAATAAAACTACGTCGCATCCAAAATCACAACTTCAACACACTATCGTCCAAAAATCTGAAGTCCAAACCCTCGCTGACTAATTTCAGATCTGTCAAAATAAATCATTTTAAACGAATCATTTGCAGAACGATCAGAATGCCATCTGCCTCCAAACCCCCAGGGTACGTCCCCCCCAAAAAATAAACCGCTTGACGCTAAAATGGCCGACGTTCCATCAAACGACAAACACGAGTGACAGGTACGAATTACCTTCGCTCAGGCATCCTCTCCTCCTCGAAGCGCGACGATGCACCCACCGCGATGCATTCAACAGTTAGTTGCGGTTGAAGTCCTCGATCTCGGAGCAAAAATAGAAGAAGCATTACGTATGAAAGTAATTGCGGAACGATCGCGTACGAAAACGATCCTCTCCCCGTGTGCGGTCGGCGTTCGTTCGCGAGTCTCGCAGCTGCAATTCACGGCAACGATCGAGGGAACCATGGCGAGCGAATAAATAGTAGAGAATCGGCGCGAGGATAAAATGGAATTATCGTCCCGCCGAATGAAAAATTATGCTACGCGGTTTATTTGTTCCCTGGGCCGGCGGCCGTGCGATTCGCGAACGCGACGCCCGACCAACCGTTTTTTTTCCTCGTCCACCAACGGGACACCCCCAGCTCTAATCTCTACGGATATTTTTTGCGTTTTCATCGAGTTTTCTGTCCTGTCCGTGATTTTCCGTTTTTTTCCCTACGTACCACGTGGCCGGCGCGACCACGTGTTTCACCCTTAATCGATCTACGCCGGACGACAAATAAGAAGGCCGAGACAAGGACGAGAACGTGAGCCACTTTCGAGGAGCCTCTACACGATCCAACGACGCGTTAATGTACGCTGTCTAAACTTGGATCGCGTTTCGGCTACTCTTTTACAGCGACCGGCTCTCTCGCTCTACTTCTAACCCCCTCCCCCCCCCTGCGAAACATTTATAATTGTCTCGGTTAAATGTAACGACTATTTTCTACATTATTTACACAGTTACAAATGTTGGCTAACGCACGCGCGACAGGCTTGAACGATGTTGTGCTCGATCGACGAACCCCGGTTGCCCGTCCCGCGTTTACGTCTCGACGCAAAATACAGCGGCGCTTGGCGAAATTCGCGTGGAAGACTTGTTTTAGCGACGCCGTTGGATTGCTGGGATTCTTCCGGTTAAAATGAGTACAAACACGACGGAATTCGGACGATTTTGAGCCGTTGGAGATATACAGGGTGAGCAAAATAAATGTATCACTTTTTTACAGAAGTCTTGAATGAATAAGAAAATATAATACATCGTCAGGTGACTAATTATGGGTGAGTAGGTAGATCCTGACCATAGTTATTACTTTGTAATGAGAAATGAGAAGTGATTTAATGTGATACAGTTATTTTGGTCACTCGGTATATAGCTCCGAGGTCAAAGTGCTCCGACCTCTGTCGTGTCTGGGCTCGTTTTAATCGTCAGAGTCTCAGCTCTCCTCTGGTGCTGCTATTATTAACGTAATGTATAGTTTGATGACAGTGAAATGTTATTTATCCCACATTTACGTCGCGCGGCGACGGATTTCGCGTAAATTAGTGCCGGCGTCGCTGAACCTGGATCCTTAACACGGGACGGAAACCATCTGGGACGTAATAAATATCGACTGTCGCCATCTTGGAGTCATTACCGTCTCGGGAACGATCGCTATTGCGGCACCATAAGCGGCTTCGGCTGTCTGATTGAACTCGCTTTCTCGTTCTACTATCCGTTGTCCTCACACCTCGTTTTCGGGGACCACAATTCCTCCTTCTTTCTTGCACTATCATTCTCTCATTCTCACTCTCGCTCTCTCATTTTCTCACTCATTCTCTCACACTGTCTTTCACTTATTCTCTCGCTTTCTCTCCCTATCGATCTCCCTCTCTTTCTCACTCTGTTCCACTGGCGAGCCGCGCTCCCTCGTCGAACGCGACCCGGCGGGAGCGAAAATATTCACGGAATGATTCGCTACAGCATACTGACTAATTTACAGGAATACGCTAAGAATATCGTGTATGCTTTGGACCGCCTCAATATCTGAGCTCCCCTCAGGATCGATCAGTGAAACGAGTCTAACAGCGATGGCGGTGTGATGGGCGGAAGATGGTCGCCGCATCTCGGGAAGTTCGGCGGTATCGGCGGCAGGTCCGCGTGCGTCCCGACGTGCAGTATCAGGTTCATGCCGATCAGTATGTGGAAGAGGAAGTGGCAATGGAATAGCCAGTATCCTGAGAAAAAAAAACATAATTTCCCAAATCAATATTTAAACATTAATAATAAATATTTGTAAATAGAACTAATCAAATAGTAAGCAAAATGACAGTCTTCATAATAGAGTTCATTTGTTATAAAACTAATTGTCTTATACCAATTGTAAAATTAAAATAAAAATTAAATTGAATCATACTAATACGTGGATATGTCAAATGGAACAAAATCTAAATTAACAAGCTGTAATATAATTTTTACATCACTTTCTAACGATGACTACAAGTCTCTAAATTTCTCTTAATTCTAGTGTCGATAAAGTGATATATTCGTTTAGCGAAAGTTTAAACAATGGTTCTGGATTTATTAACAAATATCAGGGATCGATTCTTTAGATTATTTGCAACAACTTTTCTCTTTGCAAAATTCTTGTCAACCGCTTCGTTCACGAGTTATTAATAAATTCCGTGGAGTTGCCGTGATCGTAGGTATACGCCCCCCCGCCAAAAGCGTGAGCGGTAGGCGTGGCGCGCCCTCTAATTTTCGTTTTTCGTCGATAACTCGTAAACGAAGCCATTTACAATATTTCTGCAAAGGAAAAAATTGCATTATATAACCAAAGGAATTCTCCGGTTTCCTTGGACACCCTTTATACTGCATGAGAAATCGTTGCCGTTCAAATTGCTTTCTAAATGGATTAACGGCTCGGTCAGCTTACCGGGATTGTCAGCGCGGAATCGGAAAATTACGTAGCCGTTGTTCGGGACGGCGATGGTGTCCTTGGCAGGTGGCAAATTGAACTGTCGATTGAGGAGGCCCCTCTTGTCGAGATCGAGCGCGTGCTTCAGATTAATCTTTTTCACGTTCTTGTCCGGCGAGCGGCCCATACCGATCACGTTGAACGCGTAACCGTGCAAGTGGAACGGATGCGACAGGTTCGGTTGCTGGACTACAAAAACCATTAATCGTGATCAAACGCTTCCATCGACCTGCGAGTCTCATCAAATAACACGCGGATAAATGAGCCTTGAATAAATAAATAATAAATGAGCCTTGAGGCTGAACGATTTACTTTATGAAATAAAAATCGTGGAAAATGCTTCAGTCACGACGGATTCAATTATAAAAATATCAAGAGGATGTTAAATAATAGCTAAAATAAAATAGGTGTGTTAAAGAGAACACTGCGCTATTTATAATAAAAATAAAAAAATAATTATAGGGAACTAACTATATAGAAAATAAAATATAGAAGTATAGAAAAATCGAGATTTGGGAGTAAGAAGAAAAATAATAATAGTACTAATAATATTGCAGTGAAAAATACGAAATAATTTAAATAATAATAATATCAATAACACTACAGTAAAAAATATTAAATAATGAATAGTAATAATAATAACGCTACAGTGAAAATAATAAAATAATAGTAAATATAATACCTTCGTCAACAAGGACGACTTCGACGACGGCGTTATGGGGTATGTCGACCTGATGGGTGCACATGCAGTTGGCGCCGCAGTCGGCGGGCCTGTTGTCACCGTTGCAGAACTGTTCGGGCGGGACGTCGTCGATTTGCGAGAGCGGAGGCGCCGGCGGGAACGTGAACGAAATTTCGTCGACGAGAGAGATTACGTGATCCCCGGTCGGCGCGACTGTAGAAAAAACACACAAAAGGGACGGGGGCCCGATGAATGGAGGGACCGTTCCTGGGGATCGAAGAATTCCGATATCGTCGGGGCGCCCCCCGATGATAATAAACGGCGCGCGGGTTGCGTCACAGCCATGGTCGAGAAAAAGCGCAGCTTGTAAACCCGGCCGCGGCGCGGCATGGTCGCGATACGGTTTGGCGCGCGCTCGCGTAGCCAGGCGAGCGGTCTATAGATTTTGAAATCACCGGTTCTTACCCAAGAATCGATTATACGTCTGCGGCTGGAAGACTTCTTCTGGCCTGTAGAAGAGGAAACGGAATGGCAAGAATATTTTCACATCGGGACGCTGCTGGAGAATTCCT
This sequence comes from Augochlora pura, assembly GCF_028453695.1. Classification (NCBI taxonomy): domain Eukaryota; kingdom Metazoa; phylum Arthropoda; class Insecta; order Hymenoptera; family Halictidae; genus Augochlora; species Augochlora pura. The sequence goes on from NC_135782.1 coordinate 17,312,109, forward strand.
TGGTCGATCTGGCGGGCATTCTTCAGCTGGTTCACACAGACCGCGTCCTCCCGTGCACGGCTGCATATGGCGTCCAGGGGGTTCAGCACCTGACGGAGGATATTTATGGCGGTGACCTCATGCCGGCGGAAAGGGTCAATGGGTTTTCTAGGACCTCGAGAACGGAGACTACAGTGAGACGGATTTTGGATTTTGTAGATGGTGGAAGGGGAAAGTACTTTTGGGGCTCAGTTTATTGGGTCTGGGAATGATGGAAAGTTGAAGGAATGGAACTGCTTTGTCCTGGGCCTGATAGGACAGGTGTCAGTGTCTAGGGCCCAGTACCCAATAGACCCAGCTAAAGAAAACTCATATAATAGCTGAGGGATTGTGATAGAGTACCCATGACTGTTTATTAGACCTCAGAGAAGGATTCAGTATTTAGTAGACCCTGCTAGAGATTTTAGTCTCTACTAGACCCAGCTAGAAGGCGCAGTGTCTAAGAGGCCCCGTATCCAACAGACCTAGCCAAAGGGTCCTCATTCAGTATCCTCTAGAGCCTCATAGAAGACTCATCAAGAATAGTAGAGGGTTGGTAGAGGGCTAGAAAACTCATTGTCTAATGAACCATACCCAAGAAGATGTATCAGTGTCTATCAGAAGCTAGTAGAGGACTCGATAACCTAATATACTATGTCAAAGAATTTATTAGTATCTAGTAGTATTTTCTAGAGAAGTCATCATTGAGATAGAGTCTCTCATATAGTCGTCAGCGACTATGTAGATTCAACTAGGCCATTTACTATCTAGAAAACCTTGTAAAAGGACTCATAACCTCAAATACTTTTGTAGTAGTCATATTAGAGTCCAGCAAGGCCTGCCAGAAGACTCATAACCTCGAGAATACTCTTAGAGGACTTATTAAAGACCAGCAGGCTCTAGTAGAGGGTGTCTTAGAGTCCACAGGCCTTATTAGAGCACATATTATAGTCCATAGGTCCTACTGGATGACATACTAAAGTCTAGCAGATCCTAGTAGATAATATAGCAAAGTCTAGTAGGCTCTAGTAGAGAGAGGGAGCCACAGGTCTTATTAGAGCGGATACTATTGTTCACAGGCCCTACTACATGACACACTAAAGTCTAGAAGGCCCTAGTAGAGGAAGTCTTACAGTCCACATGCCTTATTAGAGCACATGCTATAGTCTACAGGCCCTAGTAGCTAACATACTAGGCTCTAGAAATCCCTAGTATAGACCTTATCATCCAGACAATATCTCCAATACTCCTCAATGATTCAATAGACCCTACCAGGTCACTTATTACCCAGAAAACCCTACCAGTCGACTCCTAACCTCAAAGATCCTCTTATAGTACATATTAGAGTCCAGCTGCTAGAGGACTCAATATCCATTAAACCTAGATCTAAGATGACTCATTAGTCCCTATCGAACGCTTCCTCAAACCCTCCCACAAGGAGGCTTGGAGTCAGCATATATACGAATCATCGCGCCAAATAGCAGCAGGAGAAGTAGCCACCTAGTAGCGAGCGTTAGAAGCAGCCACCACAAGTGCCATAATCTCTGGACTTCTTCAGACTTTGGTAACTGAAAGACAGCGGGAAAGTGAAGACAGGCTTTCTAGGACTATAGTACAGATATTTTTACGTACGACACCCTGTGGCAGACCGAAGTCGTACGTCGGCGCAGTGGTAGTGGGTTGGTAAGGCCCACGGGCATAGCGCAGAATGGCGAGTTGTTGAGCACGAGATATACCACACTCTCCCAGCGCGCGAACTTGGATCCAGTAGGCGCCGACAGGCTGGTCCGCGTTGATCACGAAGTCGTAACGTTCACCTGGAAATAAGAGCCATAGCATGAGTGTCTCATAGTTAAAACAACCCAATAATTATTATCAATAAATAACTTATTGTAATAGGCATATTAATAGCAGCGTGTTTACCTAGGCCGTCGTCGAATCAATTAGGCGATCCCGAACGGTTATTCATAAATTTCGTAAGAGACTATCGAGATCGCAACCTTGGGGTAGCGCGGGGTTCTGTAAAAATGGCGGAGGGAGGGGGGGGGGGGAGAAAAAAGAAACATGACTCACCGGAGAATGAGATAATGGTGTCCACGCTGACCGGTTGCACGGCCTCGCCGTCGGTCGCGATCAGGCTCAGAGAGTGGCCTTCGACCGTGATCTGAGATGGACAGACCGATCCGAAGGAGTTGATCAATCGGAAACGATAACGACGGCCGGGAGTTATGGTGAAGACCTCCAGGGGTGTGTTCGTCATGAAACCGGTGTTGGGATCCTGCGGCATCAGGAAATACGATCTTCGTGAACACTTTACTGGTTTGTTGCACCGTGGGTGTACGCGACGGAGAAAAAATATGAGAACGAAGATACGAAGGGTTGTGATAAGGGGAAGCTGTCTAATCAATCGTTGACGTTGATCTGAGTCGAGGTACTCAAATGGGAATTTAAATCAGAGTCGAGAGTAGTCTAGTTGCTATAATTTATAGTATAGACTAGTTGCTATAATTTATAGTATAGACTAGTTACTATAAATTATAGTATAGACTAGTTGCTATAATTTATAGTATAGACGAAGCTAAGTATAAAACTGAACCTAAATTGCTATCACAGATTGCTAAGCACGTACTCTAAATTGTCCTTTTCCGTTGATGAGAACACTTTCAGGGGCTTGTCCAGTGTTGACAGCGAGGCGACCAGGGAAACGTTCCGCCGCAGTTTCGTGGAACCAATCGCTGAGCAGTATAACATGTGTGGTCAGATCGTAGTCATACAATTGGCTGTTGGGATCCTTGCTCGGAGGTTGTCGTATCACGATGCTTCCGTAGAGACCGTCGATCTTCTGTAAACCGGTGTGAGCGTGCCAGAAATGTGTACCTTCGTTGCCAGCCATCCATTGATACCTGTCAAGTGTACAACAGAAGATCATGTTGTGTACTGATCCTCTGTGTCTTTACATTCTCGCTAAAGGATTAAGCTATGACCTAGAGAAGTATGAGGGAGTAAAATCCACTTCAATAACCTCAAAAAAGCAAAATAGGGTACCTGAAGGTGCTGCCCTCTTGGATAGGACACTGCGTGACAAAAGGTACGCCGTCGTAGTACTGAGATCCTCTCTGCCATACTCCGTGCCAATGTATAGTGACGTCCATTCCCTCGATGTGATTCTCCACGTCAATGACGACTTTGTCACCTTGACAGACTTGGATGCTAGGTCCTGGTACCATCCTGTTCGCGGTTAGGATACCTCTCTCGACACCATCAGCCAACACACACTGACAGTCGCTCCAGACCACGTTGGTTGCATTTGGTGTACAAATTTGACACGCGCTGTGGACCAAGGATGAATGTATAATGCATGATTGGGGGTACCTTTAGGGTTAAGTCTGCTGACATAATCTTGACGTCTTAGAGGATAGTCTAGCTTAACGGGGTGTATAATTATCTTAGCATTTTAGAGGATACTCTAATAAGTTCAGGTTACTTAAAAGTGACTTTAAGGTAATGTCAGTTGACATAACCTCATCTTGTTTTTCAGGACACTTCTAAGATGGCAAGTATACATTAACAAACATAACCCTAAAAATTGCCAAAGCCACGTCATCACACAAGTAAAAATTTCCTTAGCTACCCTATGTCTCCATAACCTAAGTCCTATGCAATTTTGATGGAATACCCTAAGGGACTGAGATCGATATACCCTAGTCTAGCCACTATGTCAATAAGGGATCAGAAAGGGGTCACTCACGCTCCCAGCACGGTGTAATATTCGAGGGTGAAGTGGTAGTAGCATATCCTGGGAGGCTCGTTCTCCCTGCAAGCCCTCGCGCATTCATCCGGCGAAGACAGCGACGGATTCCGACGTAATTCCGCGGTTGCACGCTCGCTGTAGTCGAGGGGTCTCGTCCTCGGCGGTCTGACCGTGACACCCCTGCTTCCGAGGTTGTCAATACCGCCGAAACCGCTTCGGAACACGTTGCCGGCTGGGTGAGTCTGTACCAGACCATGGCTGGACGGGAAGAAGTTCGACGCGTCGTCTGTGAAGATGTTGCCGGTCTTCAGGGTTGGCGTCCAGAACGACGACGCCGCCGTTTGGTCAGTGGCTACGTCTGTAACAAAAAAGACGATGATATTTAGTATAGTGCAGACTATTTTTAATTCTGTCAAGGTTATATCAAGGGATAATAGGAGTATTGATAGTTTAAGTAGTCAGTTATCCAGGTAGCTATAGTGTAAAAAGTTTATAAAAATTTAAAAAGAAATTTAGTAATAATAAAATGGTCTATTTTAATCATTTTAATCAACTGAAACTAGTAAAAATATAATACTAAATTCTTTTCCCTAAACTCGCACTATAGTGATTACTATAAATGGTGTTTAAAGGTTAATACCTAAAGGAAGTGATTCCTCAGGAGATTCTACGAAATTTCTTCCTTTGCAAAAATGTTCTACGACGCTCCGTTCTCGAGTTATTAAATAAAAACGCAGGCAATTAAGTATGACCGAGGCCCCGCCCAGCGTCCTGCGCGCGCCCTCGCGCCGCCCAGTCACCTCTCCAATTAGCTCATCATTTTTCTTTAATAACTCTTAAACGAAGCGTCGTAGAAAATTCCTGCAAAGGAAAAAGTTGCTCCAAATCGTTTCAAGAACCACCTCCTCCAACGTCTATGGGATACACCATAAAATTAAATATAATAAAATCTGTACTATGTGTTTAAACGATCAGTAACGTCACAATTCCCGCAGCCGCTGGATGAAATTGAATATTATCGCGCAGTCATCGTAGAAACTTCATCTCGGCCTCAGAATTGATTAAATCGCTCACGGACAGGTGTAACAGGTGTTGCATTGGAAATATCAATCGCGACTGCATTTCTCAGTCAATAAATATCCAGCGGTGTCCCGCTCCTGAATCACTCTCTATAATTAGAATTGCGCTACAGAGGTCCCCATCAGCTTGATGGATTAACAGAAAATGAGACGGTCGGAGCAGAACGCCGAGAAGACAGGCAGACCATGTAACGAAGCCGAAGAAAGTACGGCAACCGAAGATGGTTCGTCTGACCCGAGAAAAAACCGCCACGGAATACCATAACCAAGAGAGACGGCACTTGCTACCGGCGAACATTGTTGCTCGCTTTAAAAGAAGACATTAGCCGCCGTACTTTCGACTTTGTTCAACGAAACTGCTGTACGAGACGTGACTATTGCCGCTGTCTATCAGAATGACGGAACAGTTATTTTACCCGACGACGGGATAATCGTCCTCTGAATAGAGAAATGAAAGTTCGGTTCAGCCCCGTCGAAAAACTGCCGATAAATCAACACGTTCCGTGGGGCCACGGAAATGACATAACGCGGCGGGGAGGGGGGGAATCGATCCGCGGACAAGAAAAGATGTTTACGTTTCTTATCGGCCGAGCGGGGCGATCTCGCGGCAAGAAACAGGCGCGCGGCGAAATTGCTCGAGAAATACCGGTCCGCCGCGCTCGGGTAATTAAATAACACCGTGCTGATATATACCGAGGAGCGCGCGCGCGCGCGCGAGCACGTGTGTACCAGTCTCTTGTATTAGCCGGTTCGTTGTAATGAGAGCGAGACTCATGTATCGTGTGTGTAGAGTAATTAGTGGTTTTTAATTATAAATCGTGATTCCGTCTTGTACGAATTAAGATATATTTATGATATTGTGTAATGTGAATGTATTGTGTTTCTGATGTATATGTAATGGTTTGTAGTTTGTTCGAGATATATTTGAAATATTTTATATTTTATATTTTATATTTAATATTTAATATTTTATAATATCTAAAATATATTTGAAATATATTTACAATATTTTATAATATATTTAGGATATATCAGTGATATTTTAAAATATATTTAAGATGTATTTGTAATATTGTAAAATATATTTAAGATATATCTGAAATATTGTACAATGTATTTAAGATATATTTGAAATATTGTAGAATATATTTAAGATATATTATAATATATCTGAAATATATTTGAAATATATTTACAATATTTTACAATATATTTAGAATATAACTGTAATATTTTAAAATATATTTAAGATATATCTGTAATATTTTACAATATATCTAAAATGCGATTGAAATATATTTATAAAATTTTCTAATATATTGAAGGTATATCTGTAATATTTTACAAAATATCTAAAATGCGATTGAAATATATTTATAAAATTTTCTAATATATTGAAGGTATATCTGTAATATTTTACAATATATCTAAAATGCGATTGAAATATGTTTATAAAATTTTCTAATATATTTAAGGTACATCTATAATATTTTACAATATATCTCCAATACATTTAAAATATATTTACAACAATTAAAAATCTTAAAAAACAACGTCATCGCAAAACGAACGGCAACAAAGACAAATTCTCGCTCGTCGACCATTCACTCTAAGTGGTTGGAACGACGACGGCGTACCACCATTTTTTAATGGAACAGTGGGACCATCTTAGTAACTCCGTGGAAGATTGGTAGGGATAAAAGCTGCTCGGAGCGGCGTTCGTAGATGCTACGAAAGCTCCGTGGCTAGCGCGAAGCGGCATAAATCATCAGCGGTGAGGAATTCTTTTCCGCGGCGATGCACGTTCGGTACACCGGTCGTAAATAATGCAGGCCCTGTGCCAGTCGCGAGACCGCCTGGCGTGCGACCGGATAGAATGCTAAATTACAATACTATAACCCCTTCTGCGGCTGCAGTTGTCTATAGTTGTACGGGGTAGTTAAATATTGAGAGACGCGCGCGCGCCACCGCAGCTTCGGAACTGCGTCTCTCGAACGTAGAAAAATGGTCGCGATTGAAAACACCGTGATGTACCCGGGGGACTGATGTGTACATGGTGGCTCGTAAGTGGCGACTCGACTCGACTAGAGAAATTTATTCGATTTGGAGAATATCAGTCATTTATATAGTCCAGTTAATATTTTGGCTATAGTCTAGTTAATATACCAGCTACAGTCGAGTTAATATTCCAGCTATAGTTTAGTTAATATTTTAGCTATTGTCTAGTTAATATTTCAGCTATAGTCTAGTTAATATTCCAGCTATATTCCAGTTAATATTCCAGCTACAGTCTAGTTAATATTCCAGCTATATTCCAGTTAATATTCCAGCTACAGTCTAGCTATAATACCTCCTATAAGCTATCTATATAGTCCAGTTAATATTTTAACTATAGTCTAGTTAATATTCCAGTTATAGTCTAGTTAATATTGCAGCTATAGTTCAGTAATATGGCCTCTAATCTAAGTATATAGTCTAGTTGGTATTCTAGCGAGATACTCAAATAATACTAAAATCCTCTCGAACAAGGTAGCTAAGATCCAAAGAGATCCCAAAACATAACCAATCGTATCATTGTGCGACCAGTCGACGATTTTATTGTTCAAACGTCGCCACGCAACAGTCTTGACATCGTTCGATGGAAATTTATGAAACGCCGCGCGGTTTCGCAATAAATTTCCTCGGCAACCGGAAAAATGTCCGGTCAAAGTCGACCTGTCCGGCGAGATCGGCACGCGGCCGCGCGTTCGATTTTCATCGAGCTCCAGCGTTTAGATCGACGGTGCGCGGCTCGATTTATCGCGTTGGCTCGCGAGCGTAGCCGCGTTTCAGTCCGCTCGGCACCGCTGCGCAATCCGAAATTCCAACGCGACCGATTTTTTCACTCCGCGCCGCGGTATTTTTTCGCGCGACGAAAACCGGTTCGCGCGGCGGAAAATCGAACCCGCGACCGCCCCGTTTATTTCGCACGGGCGACAACGGAAACAGAGATCTGGCTCCGTGGAACAGGAGTTTTGCAAACGTGGCGATTTACGACGCGCACCGTCGAATTCCTAGAACCTTCGGTTTAGGATACCCGTAAAAGGGTTAGAGAATTGGACTAAATTTAGGGCAAGGCGTTAATATTTATATAAAATTTTTGTTAACATATTGTGTTGTTAACGATGTTAATATTTACATAGAATATTTATTAAAATATTACGTTATTAACTCTATTAATATTTACACGAAATATTTATAGAAAATAAAAAAATAAAACGTATGTATACAAAAATAAATTCCGAAAATTGAAATGTCGATTCGCGGCGAACACAAGAATGGAACAGAACCAAGCCGCAAAGCGATTCCGTAATTGACTTTTCAACTACCTTGTGGAGCATCGACGCGTAGTGAAAACGTCGGGCAGTGGTCACTCGAGCGTCCCGGTAATTAAGGGGAAAATGCAGCACGAGGAAATACGGGTTGACCATCAAATTACTTTGTTCGCGCGTTAATTCGTCGATCACGAGCGTTACCGGCGTGGTTAATGAGTTAATAGCAGGTTAGAGCGAGGATTATCTAATAAAGGGTAAAGATTGTAATTTTGCTAATAACAGAGTCGAAGGCTGGCTTCCTCTTTTATATCGTTCATTATTCGTTGGTTATCCTACTGGTTAAAAAAATTAATTTGCATTACACAAGTTGTTGCAAAAATATTTTAACTTATACGAAATGATTCCTTAGGTCATTTTAAACAACTTTTTCATTTACGAAAATCTTCTACGTCGCTCCGTTCATGAGATATTAAAGAAAAACCACGGAGCAATCAGAGCCGAGGGGGCGTTACCTCGTGGGCGGAGCGTCGATGGTGCTCGCTAACTGATTGGTCCGTGTTTTTCTTGAATAACTCGCGAACGAAGCCTTCGCGAACATTTTCGCAAAGGAAAAAGTTTCTTCAAATGATCCAAGGAATTACTTTCGAAGGTTCGCGTCGTTTTTAAACACACTGTAGTAGCAAGCGCGCCGGATTGAGGTTAGGAGAGCTCGCAGCGGCTACCTTGATCCGGGGGGCCTGTCACGGGCGCAATTTCTCGGAGGCGGTTGAATCGCATTCTTTCGCATGCTTCCGAGGCCCGAGCGAACGTTTTTCCCCGCGTGAACGCGCACCGCGGCTCGGCGCCCGGTTTTAATGGCGGTCGATTTTTCCTTATAAATCGAGCGGTAAACCGGGGCCTCGCGAGTTTCGCGCACGCGGGGCCATGAGAAATGGCCGCGCACACCTAGCGGACTTCTTGCACGTTCGTACTTTCTTCGAATAATCATTTCAGCACGTCGTAACGTCGGCGGTCGGACGATCAATCTACGCCGCGGCCGGCGCGAAACTCTTTCGATCCGCTCCTGGATCGGCGAGCCGCGTGTGTGTACAGTGCCGTAGAAATGATTGAGACACAGAAATTGATGAAACGAGCAGCTCGTGAGAATTGCTGATATTCAAACTGCGATTTAGGAATAAAAATCTCTGATATTGAAACAGCGATTACTCCGCGAAGAAAAATCGTACGATGGTGGACATAACCTCAAATTAAAGCTTGAAGCTTCCTCCTTCAATACCATACAACATTTTTGCAATAGCTAAATTTTCACGCCGTATGATGGAGCCTCTAAACCGAAGGTACTTTATCCTAAAAATCATCTCATCCTCATTTTCAACTTCGAAAAATTTATTAAAAAATTGTTAATTGCAAAATGGAAATCCAAATACTACTTCAGTTCTCCATAGTCCCTTCTTTCAGTAAAAAAAATCGTCGCACACCAGAATTGTCTAAAAATCGATAATTTTTTACTAGAGGTTAGGTCTTCGTAGGTTAGGTCAGGGTTAGGTCTACAGTAATTCGTGAATATCTCGAGAACTAAAAGAGATAGACGATTTCTGCAAAGGAAAAAGTTGTTCGCAACACCAACCTCTGCAACATAGTTCCACGGCTCGGGTTTTCAACGCGTAAATAATTGATATACGTTCATGTAAGTAACAGGCACGTGACTATATCGCGCACGCATAATAAACGGGCGGCTTGGAGCGCAGAAACACGGATAGACAAGCGACCTCGTCGTTTTGAAATCGAAGACAAGCATCATATGTGGATCAGGGACCTTCGCTTTCCCTTACCTTCAACTTCATTCGAACGATTTTCTATATTACACGCGCGGCGTCGGCAATGCCGCGCCGTGTTCATCGCGTGCTTCGACACCCCGAGAAATTGATCGACCTACAATCCAGCAATGTTTATCGAGACCGATATAAAACCGAGATTTTCGCAACGTATGCAAATCAGCGGAGTCGCCGGGGGGTTTCGCAAGGTCTTGCTCGGAAAATTCAACCGTATCGTTGGAGAAATTTCACCGTAGGTACGCGGGCTCCGTGGTAGCCGATTTCGTTCGCCGCGAATCGACCGCGCGATTTTGAAGCCGCGAAAGGAAGCAGAATGCTTCCAGTCGAGAGGAACGCGGGCCACGGTTAACTGGAAATATTCAATAATTAGCCGGTTCCCTTAACCGGCCTCTCAGTTTCTGCCATCTTTTGGAATTTACCCACCAGACCACGGTGATCGTTAAGATCTCAAATTCTACACAGTTGTTACCTGATATCTGAACAATGTTCCCTAATGTTTGCGAGCAGATAGAACAATTAGTTTCAAAGTTATTAAATAGAACGTCCGAGGTATAGTTTGACCCATATTTGATACTTTTAGCTGCCAATTTAAATTTTATTTTTTTTTATTTATACTCGGTGAACTTTTATACAATATTAATAATTATATAGGCCCAGGATGTAGATAATACACGGATATTTATTTAATTTATTAATGATATTAACCGGTGGAAAATAAATTATTTGAAAATTATTCTCGAGACGTTCGACTTTGAAATTTTGTTCTCGCTTTACTTTAATAAATGTTAGTATTATTTTATGGTGCATGGTAGAGTCCAAAGTGAATTTCAAGTCGTGGGAGTGGGGATAGGTCACGCGAGACGCGGTGGCTCCCGCGCAGCGGTGTGGGGCGCGCCACGTGATGCGCTCAGCTTCCACGCAGCGTACTGGGGAGTCCCACGTGATGCGCTCAGCTTCCACGCAACGGAGTGGAGCGTGTCACGTGATGCGTGCAGCTCCCACGCAGCATAGTGGGGACTCCCACGTGACCAGCCACCACTCTACCTCCTAATGTCCGATTCAACGTGGTAGGAGGGGTCTATGGGAACCCGTAGAACGTCTCCGAGTCAACGATACCCTCGATTTCGTTTTCCATAGTGGTCTTCTATTGCGTAACAACTGTTTTCCGTGAACGATGGGTGACGTCTCTCTAGGACGAAGAAATTGCCGGATTACACAGCCGCATTGTTTGCACAGCGTCGTACAACTGGGCTGGCACGACATTGCTTCACCGTACTGTCATCAGGAAGATCGCGTCCGCGTGACGGTTTCCATTTGCAGCCTTGTTCTTAGATGGACGGTACGAGCACGCCACCCACCCCCCGCTAGATATATGGTTTACGTAATCTCTGGTTCCCGCGCGATCCGCTTGCGTAAAACTATATGGGATGATATAACGAGGAATAGGACGCCGAACGATGACACGTCGCGTATGTCATCTCACGGTGCAGGTGTATCGGCGGACGGTGAAAGTACGCGTTACGGACGCTGCCCAGGCCGTTCGACCGTCTCTAACAATGAGACCATGTCATTAGGACTGTCACGTTGACGACTGGTCACGTTGGGACACGCGGAGAATGATTTTGGTGGTTTGTGATAATTTATATAAATTTATTCGAGTGGCAAGTCTGTGTCTCAAGTGACGTTAATTTTTATGGATTTTTAAACAGTCTCAAACTTCAGCAGACAAGATTATCTGGCATTGTTGATGGAGACCTTAACTTCATGGTCCAAAGGGTTAATTTGTATTAAAATTACTCAAATTTTATTTTTTGTAACAAGGGAATCTTTATTTCAAACGAGAAATCTCAATCTGATAAATTTCCTCAAATATCAGCAGAATAAATTTTCCTCAAATATTGCCGATATTAAAACTGCCATAACTTCATAGAAAAAAATTCGACAGTCATGAGACCAACTTGATTTTAAAGCTTGAAGCTTCCTCTTTTAGAATCTGTCATCATTTTTCCTTAAATAAATTTTTAAACCATTTGGCGGAGCAAAAATCGGAGGTACTTTTTCCTAGAAACATGGTCGTTTTTGACGCGACTGTACCAAGTCTGAAAAATTTTTCCCGGGATCGGCTCTTACATATGTTATTAACAAGTAACAAAGTCTCCCCTTTCCAACGAGTACAAGAAAAATGGTGTGCGATTTTTCTACGCCATTTTATCGTACTTTTACTGAGACGAAAATTGCGAAGTTTGATGGGAGATGGAGTAGAACCATTCTGTGCAGATATCTCACTTAAATTGGTATACAGGGTGTTCCAAAAATATAATTCCTTGCAAGGGAAGATTCCTGAGTTGATTTTAAGAAACTTTTTCCTTCGCAAAAATTTTCTACGTTGCTTCGTTAAGGAGATATTAAAAAAAGAAGACAGGCTAATCAGAGGGCGAGTAGAGTGGGGGAACCTCGACGCGGCAGTGAGCTCGGCGCGTCATTGGCCGCGGGGCGGGGGTCGGCAGCGCTGCACCTTAATTCGGTCCCCGTTTTTCCTCAATAACTCGTCATCGAAGCGAGGTAGAGAATTTTCGCAAAGGAAAAAGTTTCTTAGAATCAACCAAAGCATCGAAATCTTCACTGACTTTTAATATTTTCGAAATATTTACATCTTTATATAACATAAAATTGTTAGCTACTATTTGAAGCTTCCTGTTTCCCACCGCGGACAATAAACTCTCGATCACCGAGCAACGCCATCGATTCCAGCCCACGTAGAGACACATTCCGACCGCCCACCGGCACGACATCGCAACGCTCGCGTTTCCCGGCTGCTTTCCTTTCGTTTCTTCTCGCATAGCCGTCTCGCCGCCGCGGCGTCCATCGAAATCTCGTCCGCAGGATCATTGTCTGCATGAATTATTCACGCTTTCTACTTTTACCCTTCATAGATGTCTCTATATATTTGTTTCTCGGCGGTTTCCCGGCCGGTCACGCGCCCGATAATGGAACGCCGATTTTTCCTGGATCCGGACCGCTGCGAGGCAGACCTTTCGATTTGATAGACAAATTTATCACCGGCAACGCGGGCGCGGTTTTCGACCGCGGTTACATCGGGCGTGCCCGGGACGAAGTCATTCATCTTCGAAGATAGAAATTCACGATAGAAAATGATCGGTCGGAACACCGCCCCGGCGAACCGTACTAAATCAAGGAAGTAAATCGGCGAGAGAGCGACCGGCTACCGTGTGCGGCCAACGCGATCAACGCGACGCTGTACGACCAGGCGATTTAACTGGTTGTAGTACACTCGATTTGGACAATTTCACTGCCGGCTACGAATTATTGTTGCGATAACTATGCAACGAAACGAGTGCCATAACAGAGACTCGCGGCGATCGAGACTCGATCGAGACACTACGCGAGATTTACCGTCGCGACGATAAATCGCCCAGATCTGCATCCCCGTTTTGTTTCTTGCGAACGCGGCGTTAGGCAACCGGATTTTAACTCTCCGGATCGTTTACGAAATTGCTGCGAGCCCGCCGCCGCTGCAAAAACATCCACCTTCGCTCGCGGTTCCTAGGATCCCTTTCTTTTCGCTTCTCTTTCTCTTGCTTCAGGCAGTTATTCGGCACAGAGACTGACTCTTTGTTATTTAGGACAGCGAGCCGGTTGCCACACGATGATTCGTTTCTCCCACCCGTGCGATATGGTTTTCTGTGCCTAGCCGAGGTGTTTGGAACGGTCCGGACTTATTTCGAAGAAGGAAGATTGAGCTGAGAATTGTAGGATTTTTCTGTGGTGAAATGTCGATGGAATTTGGGGTAAAATGTTGAGAGAAAATGGTGTGAAATGAAGATTGAAAATGGGGTGAAAAGTAGATGAAAAATGCAATGAAATATTGAGGAAAAGTGAGATAAATTGTTGATGGAAAATGGAGTGAAATATTGATGGAAAATGCAGTGAAATGTTGATGGAAAATACTGTGAAATGTTGAGGGAAAATGAGGTAAATAAAATATTGAAGGAATATTATATAAAATGGTTTAAAATTCCTCCAAATGTCGATAGAAAATATTAAACTAAACTCCATTAAAATATTAAAGAAAAATTAACTACCAACTAACCCCACAATGAATTTCCAACTAAATCACGACATACCACAGTAAAACTTAGAGTCATAGAGAGCATTGCATACACAACGCTCTCATAAAAATGCAGATTCTCACGGATCGACGTGGGTGGTGACGTAGAATACACGGTTTGCACTTACGGGGAACGCGTTCCCCGCGATTTCAATCACAGCGTACTTTTTTGCCGAACTTTCTACGCTCGTGGTTGACGGGGCTCCAATTTCCTGCGGCTTACGCAAGGGTTAGTTAGCGGATCGTTAAAACAGCGTCTTCTCGGACCGGCATAACATTTGGCAGGAGTACACGTCGTCGGAAGAAAGCGCATAATTACTGGTCCATTTCACGCGGATATCGAGACGCGATTACGAACTGTTCCTTCGAACTTAACCCTTTCACTATGGAGCGCATTACTGAGCAGTTGACACCGAGGTTACGGAATTTTACAATGATATTTATTATATTTTGTAATATCACTTTGCCTTCTAAAATATAATAGTTTATAACCATAATTTATTTTCTTTAAATATTATAGTCAACTGTCTATAAAAGTTTATGATTATAATTTATTTTTTTCACTATTGTAGTCAACTGTTCGTAAAAGTTTATAATCATAATTTATCTTTTTGAATATTATAGTTAACTGTTTGTAAAAGTTTATAATCGTAATTTATTTTTTTAAATATTATAGTAAACTCTTTAATGATTAACAAAAGTATCTCATATAAAGTATAATAAATAATATTAAAAATATAATAATAAAAGAATATAGTAATAAAAGTATATATATATGGTGTGAATGTATATATATGCTCTTCCTATATATAAATGGTCATTCTTCGGGTTCTTATACATACGTCAAGCGAAGGGGTTAATCGATCCGCCAGCCGGCGATTTCTCGAGCGACTCGCTTTCATCCCTGTCAGATTAAATGACGCGCGAGCGCGAGTGCGCAGACGTAACAGGCACAGCCAACTTCGCGTCATACTGTTTCACGCATTGGCGTCGCGTCACCGTCGAATTCGAGCCGGTAATTTCGACTTTAAAGCCGACACCTGGAGGCGACAGGCCATTAACTCCACCTTCGAATTTTCGGCGATTACATAAAAATGATTACGCTTAATAAAATGCGAGATAACTGTGCAATTAATGCGAAATGACTGTGCAATTAACGCGAAATAAAAATCGACTGTGTTAATCGCGCGAAGTTTTAATTTCCAACAGACGTGTTTTCTCCTTTTGACAGCCGTGAGAGAGTTATCCAAAGGATCTCTCTTTCGAGAGAGAGTAACGACCAATCGACGGCTTGATTTTTGCGCGTGGTGTCGTTAACTTCGATTTACAGCTTCCGCGACACGCGTGAATTTCCATAAAATATCGTCGAGCAAAAAAGGCTGATAAATATCGCGGTATGCGGGATGACGAGTTCCGCCGTGTAATAAGCGATCGTATATCGCGATGAGAAGTGGCTATAGCACGGCAACTATGTAGACTGAGTCGTAGGTATAGCATTTGCAACATGCTATCCTGAAAAATTGCTTCACGCAATAAAAAACCTAACTGACTAACTCACCGACGTAAAAAGGCCGTGTCTCGTTGCTCGTGCCTGATATTAAATAGCCATTAAACTGCTCTATATATATATGCATACGTCGTCGAAATGGAATATTGCTTTTTCCACCGTGTTGCAATTTTTCCACAAGGAGACGTATTAATTATTATTGGAAAACTGTTTCGCTTATGGTGGTCATTAGACCGGACAGCATGTCGTTATTACCGTATCGCGTTTCACAGAAATTAATATCGAAGAAAAATGACATCGTTGCTACGCAAGTCTACGGGGCGATTATGTAACCTAACCTATAAAGAGCACTAACCTAGACCTGAACCGATCGTTGGAAAACGTTCAAGGTGTATTGTGTAACGTGAGTTATATGTGTATCGAGAGACGTGTAAATATTGTAATTTAGTTGAAATTAAAATTGGAGGAAAGTGGGATGATGGAATGATGTAACATGAACTGTATCTGGTATTAATCCATACTTAAAGAACGCTCCAGATTTTTTAAATTGTATAAATAATGCATTTCATAGGGATTGATATTGAAGAAATAATAATATCGTTGACCTATACAGTAGATTTGTAGTTGCATAATCTACTCTTTGTACAGGAAGAGTATAAACATCCTGTAGCATAGGAATTAAAATTCTTGAAAAATGATAGACTCAATTATAGAACCTAACCTATATATAAAGCTCTATCGTAGACCTAACCCATATAGTCAAACCTAATCTATGATTAAAGCACACTGTATAACCTAACCTATAAATACACACACACAGAAAAATATAAATATTACACTTCACAGGAAATAAAATTAAAAAAAGAATAATAAAAACTAAAATACTAACAATGTAACCTAACCTAACAGAGGTCTAACCTAGACCTAACCAAAGTCTTTAAAACCTTCGAGGCATCTTTAAAAAAATCGTGAATCTTTATACCGGGTGTGACAGACAATTTCGCGAGAAATGGCATCGCTATAAAACAACGAATCATTTTCAATAATTCTCCGCTACAATATGAGCTGCACGTTTCAACGACTTATGGCTGCATCTAGGTTATAGTCGCGCAGGAGTTGATCCCCGTGGCATTTCAATTCCTCGGTCGTCGACAGGGAAAAAAAACGAGGCCGTGAAGCCACGATCAAGGCGCAACATGGATCCGACCCTACACGATCTCGTCCTGTTACTTTGCTTTTGTCTGAACTTTACCTGTCGTTTGAACTTTCGAAAGATGAATCGGCTAACGACTCTCACGGTGAGAATGGAGACGACAACGGGGATGAGCCGGTAAATAGAGGGAATCGTAGGTTCGTTAGCCGATGCCAATTATCGTCTAAGTTCATCGTTCGACCCAACCCTATCAACCCATGATATTTTATTATCGTCCCTCGAGGCCCAAAATGGTGGATAGTCAGAGATTTAGAGTGAAAGGAGATGGAGAGGTTGGATTCTAGTACGTTTTGATAGAGAAATGTGGAAGTATCGCTAGATATAGTTGGAAACGACGTTTTATCGATATATATCGTTGAAAACAGTAAAAGTGCTGTTAAATGCTTAAAAATTGTTATTTTTTGATGGGACTAAATGGATGCTCTAGATTATAGCAAGCTCTATTCAACGAGGTATATTAATCTAAATGCAAACGTCATAGATCGCTAGAAAATTGCAAAATACTCACATCGACAAAAATGGAGCAAAAGTTAGGGGAAACCCGAACTTTAAAACACTGTAACTTGATTATAAATCATTGTTTTCTGGTGCAACAAAGTAGAAGCTCTAGACATTACTCATCTCCATCGATAGAGGTACGAAAATCTAAGAAAAACAATAAATTCTGTCAAGGATGGTGAAAAAAGTGGAAAACTTAAAATCCCTCAAAGTAAAAAAAGTAAAAATCCCTCAGACACTTAAAAATTAATCTCGCTATGTAGAACGCATTGTAAATGTTAAACCTTAACAAATTATGTCAATCTTGTTATAAATATGCAGATCAAACAGCTTTGATCTCAAAAAAACGTCAAAATCACCTTATATATAGTGAAAAAGAGTAAATAGTGATGGCATCTACATTTAAAAATTCCTCAAGCACTTAAAAATCATTCTCATCATATAAAGCACATTACAAACTATATATCTTAACAAATTCTATTAAATCAAACACTAAAATCCACAAGAACACGAGCATCAATTTTTTAACTCACCCTTTACTCCAACCACTTCGTCGCTTTGACTAACATCCTCTCTCCTCTCGCACTCGTCGTAGAAAAATCACTCGCAGAGCCCGAGGAATTATTATTTAACCGTCTAATTGTGCGGGAAATAATTTAGCCGATCGTAATCGACGGTTAAATAGTACGAGACGTTGAATCGGCACGCAACGTGTCAGGACGCAACACTCTCACTTCCTCGGCCGGCAGCGGGTCGCCCCGTATTTACAATAACATCGGTGTATACTGCGCGTTACTTCGGAGCGCGTGTACCGTTACGAAATCATAGAAACACATTTGTAATTAGTGTGGTTCGCGAATCGGGGCGCGGCGGGTAATAATCGGTTCCGTTTTCGAGGCGAGGATTTCTCGTCGCGGGGGAAGCTTCGCCTGTACGATTTTCGGGTTTTAATTTTTGTATGGAGTGTATATGGGGTGCACGACAGATTAGAATCATTGGAAATATAGTGATTGCTTGTGGAAGTGTGTGAAAAATAGTGGTGTGCAATAGTGATTGATTTAACAGTGGCAAAGTGGACAGTGAATTTTTGGCAGAATTGCAGTATTATTTCAGGTAAGCTAAAGAATTATAAATTTTAAAGATTAATTTCATTTTTAATATTTAATAATTAGAGTAAGTTAAATATAGCCTAGAGGCACTCTAAAATTTTTCTAACAAGCTTTTACGATTTTATATTGCTGAATTTACAATTATTATGTATTATTGTAATATATTACAATTAAATATTGTACAAAGTGTGAGACAGTAATATTATAACTGCTTGGTACATTCAGCATAGACTTCATAGTTTATTTATTTATTATTTAAAATCCACTGCTTCAAATGTAAAATTATAAAATTATTAGAAAAATTTAACTATATATCTACAATATTACTATGATAATAATTTTTATATCCAAGTATTGTATTTACTGCAATAAAAATAATAGAATACCTAACTGAATTAAATATTGAATATACTGCATTAAATTTTCCCGAATATTTCTTTCGATAAATTAAATTTAATTTAAGTAAATTTATTACTAAGATAGAATAGTAAGTTGAATCATTGAGACCATAGATTGAAGGAGCTTTCAACGAAGTTCCACGGTGAACAAACAGCTCGTCTATCGAGGAATGGTGACTCGAGACGCAAATATCGTCGGACAACCGTCGGAAAGCCTCTTTTCCCGAGCATCTGTATTCTCCGTCGTACCCGAGCGTCCCTCGAAAGTTCAATTGCATTCCGATGAAAGGACAAACTTCGACTCGTGACAAAGGCTCACGTCGGAGCCCTGACATTTAGTGGTCCCGTTTCCTTCGACCCAGTTCCGTATTCCCTCGTTCCTTCGAAGAATCTTCGGCAGTCGAAGTGGATCGATTCGGTCCACAGTTTCGAATATCGTTGCGAAACCAAATACACGAGACGTTGCCAATGAGATAATCGACTGGATTCCATTAGAACCAAAATCAGGGTCGCTTGCCAAAAGTGATAATTTATCGCAATAATTAATTCGTAGGTCGAAAGTCTATTTATAAGAGACCTAGTGAGATAATTAGTATTCTGAGACCTTTGGATAGTTAGAGGATTCTGATAGAAAGATTCTGGAGAGTTAATCTTGACTTAAGCCGGGTCTAAACTAGACTTAATTTGGATTTAGTTTAGCTTTGAGTCTGGACGTAGCTCTGACCTAATCCAGACCTAGGTCTGACCTAATTCAGAATTAATTCAGACTTAATCCAGACCTAGGTCTGACCTAATTCAGAGTTAATTCAGACTTAATCCAGACCTAAATCAGTCCTAACTTAGATCTAGTGAGTTTTGACTACTTAGGTCTGAATTGGGTCTGGAATAAGTCTGAATTAGGTCTAGATTAGATCTGGGTTAGGTCTGGGTTAGGTCTGAGTTATCCCAAAAAAAGGCCCTGCCTTGCCAGACGGTTTTGACTAGAAGTTGCTGGAGCATCAATTTGGACCTATCCCTTGCCTAATACAGACTTAAGTCAAGCTTAACTCAGGCTTAACTCCAGTCTAACTCAGGCCTAAATAGGCCTAACTCGGATGAACTCAGACCTAACTTAGACCTATCTCAGCCCAAATTCAAGCTTAACTTAAGGCTAATCTAGACTTAACTCAGATGAACTCAGACCTAAACCAAACATAAATCAGTCCTATCTCAAGCTTTACTGAAGCCTAATCTGGGCCTAACTGAGACTTAACTCAGATGAACTCAGACCAAATTCAGACATAACTCAGTCTTAACTAAAGCTTAACTTAGGCTTAAGCTAGACCTAATTCAGACTTAACTCAGATAAACTCAGAACTAACCCAGACATAAATCAGTCCTATCTCAAGCTTTACTGAAGCCTAATCTAGGCCTAACTGAGACTTAACTCAGATAAACTCAGACCTAACCTAGACCTATCTCAGACCTAATTTCATCAAGAAAAATCCCAAAAGGAATCCTCGAACCGAATGATCGCGTCCATTAAACCTCGATTAAGGATCTAATAATCAGTAAAAAGTGGTCCAGCATAATCTGCCGGCGTTTCCGGAGAAGGTCTGTGGCGTGGCTCTCGGGTCCCCTAGCACGGTTGCATGAGCGATGATGCTGCGTGTTACAGAGCGGCCGCGGCTCGCCGGCGAGCACGGAGATAGAAAGTGCGATGATCCGCGAATGAACTTGGCCTTGTCCTTGTCCCCGTCTCATCTTACGGAACGCTTAAGCGTTTCTCGCTTGTGCAAAACCCCGTGGTATTGTGCAAACAGTCGCGGCGATTCAACGCCAGGCGGAGGAAGGTGAAGGGGAGAAAAGGTGCACACGCCGGTCGTTGCATCGCTGCTGCCCGCCAGCTAATGATGCCACATAAACGCCGCTTCGATCCGTCTAATTAACGTAATAACGGTCCGTCTCTGGGAGAACAGCTTCCCGGTTACCGGAATTACGTTCCAGCAGCTTCCTGCCCTCGTCCATCGACCGGAGGACGTTCAGGGATTTTTCATTGGTCGACGAGTGGGCACTTGTCATACTTGCGCCGTGGATATTGATTTGAGATAATTAATTAAGGGGGACGCTAAGGATCTTGCTGGCTGAGAAAAGTTTTACGTCGTTTTCAGCAGCCAAATAATTTTGTGCAAAAGTAGGTAAGGTGTTTTTGACGGTTTTTCAGTTTTACGACAACTGGAATGCTGTTGTCTTGGATATTTATTTTCTATTGGATAATGATCATTGAAATTTAGGGGTTCCATTTTGTTGCATCAGAAAAGAGCAATTTTTAAGCATTTTACGACAATTTTAACTACGCTTATTCTCTCTCGTAACCATTTTCGAGAAAACTCTGTTTAAAATCTCAGTGTTTCTAAATTTTCTCTCGCAATTTATTTCTAACATTTTTGCACATATCCATACACCTAATCAACTACCATAACTCTCAATTGATTCCACTCGAAAGCAGCTATTATTAAACCTTCCACACTGTATTGATTACCACCATTAAATCATTCTGTTCCAATAGCCTTGACAGAACCTCACCCACCCTAATTGACCAGCAATCGTTGTTGCTACTAATAAGTCGCTTCGTTAAGCCACGGCATCTTTCACGTACCCTCTCGCCGATTGTTGCATTTCCGTAATGGCCCGGCAGACTGATGGTCGGCCATTTGTCGTTTCGACTTCCCCGGTCCCGGCCACCTGTGCAGCGCATTAACTCGGACCCCCGCCGCGGCAAATTCAATATAAACCCGGACGCCTCGCGTCACCTCGTTCCCTTGATGCTTTTCTCCGATTCATTTCGTCGTCCGCTTTTAAAATGTCGATCCTCATCATTCCGCGGACTTTAATGGTAGGATTCCACTTACTCCGTTACACTGGCACCAAAATTCGATCGTCCCAGGCCTCTTTTTACCGTTCCGGAATCCGGGAAACGGACCACGTGGCCGCTCTTGGAATTCCGTTCATTAATTATTCGGGTTAAGATTGCAGGACACGGTCACGTCGATATGTGACACCATTAGCATGAATACGAGCTGACACTTCTTCTAATCATTCGGTTGTTCGATCTTTAGTGCGGCGTTTTATCACAATGTTTTCTAAATTAATTTCTCGAGAGACGGGTACTCCGTTCTTTTTTTTTGTTAATGTGCGAAAGTGTTGGGATGCTTGGAGGATATTTAATGAGTGTAGAAAGATGGTAGAATATTGTTATGATTGTTTAAATTTGATGGAGAGTTGATTATATGGCACTGTAACAAGTGCGTAATTATATATATATATATATATAAATGTATCTATAATAAATTAGTAATTAAAGTTGTAACAATTTTTTTCGCGGTAAAAACTACAATGGCTATCAAGAGGGAAGCCTCAGCTTTCCAACGAATCAAACGGAAGTGAGCTACGATTTTTTTTAGCCGAGTTATCGCTAATTATGTCAGCTCATCCATTTTTGACCCGCCAAGTGACGACCATGATTAGACATAAAAATCGCTCTATCTTTGAGCTGCTGTAATTTCGCTCAAAATAATCGCACGGGGATGAGCCTCGGCTCATTTTAAAGGGGAAAATATCCTCTTTAAGAAGTCCAGAGCTATCCAGATTGTTTTTATTTTTTTATTCTAGTCCAGGCGAGCAAACTTTTACCTAATAATTGCCCAAATTCCAGCGTCCGTCAGAAGTTGTATTCATTTTTTTCAAAGCAAAAACTAACACACTTATCAAGAGGGAAGCTTCATTTTTCCAACCCCCCCAAACCGGAGTGTTCTACGATTTTTTTTAGCCAAGTTATCGCTAATTATGTGAGTACATCCATGTTGGACCTTCCAAGGGACGACCATGATCAGACATAAAAATCGCCCTATCTTTGAGCTGCTGTAATTTCGCTCAAAATAATCGCTCGGTGGTCAGCCTAGGCGCATTTTAAATGGGAACGTCTGCTCTTTCAGAATCCGTAAGCTAGATCTCACAAAATTATCTGAAACTGTGACAATTGCGTTTATATATATTTAATAAATTTAATAATTATGAGAACTCGAAGGAAAGTCCGACAGATAACTACAAAATTAATTACATTAAACAGTAGCAACAAATTTCTGTATATATTTTATATTACATTAAAAATGATGACATGCCATTTTTATATTTTTATAAAAGGCGTCACCTTATTTATATAAATTTGCTCCAATTATGATATCTAAGCCAACGAAATACAATTTCGCCGAAACAGACGCACGAATAATTCTGTGGGAATTCACGATGATTCTTGAGGCCGACACAATTAAGAAAATGAGCACAGAAAACAGTGCGTCGATCGGTCGGAGATTTCACGGCCGATTCCACAATTAAAATCGTCCCACTAATGCGAGAGATCGCGCGCCGGTTCTCTCCGCGTTTTATGCCCGGGCAATCGAACGCCCCGTGCGACCGTGGAACACTTTCATTGGCAACCGTTCCATGAAATTGCGGCTCCACCTACGTGCCCGAGCCGGGCTATCGTCGTCTCTGCCCGGCCTGTTATCGTGGCCTTCATTTTTCCGCAATTTCTCTTCCCCGGGGGCCGCCGGAACAACGTCGCGCGCAACAAACAAAAAAACTCGTCGACTTTCCCCGTAGATGGGAAAACCCTTTCCGCGCCGCGTTTTTCAACGACCCGGCCCCGCTAATGATCGATCCCTAATTGCGGCTCGGCCTCGCCGATCCTCGCGAAACTAGTTGCTCTTGGGAGAGCTGCCTTTTTTTGGTCAACTTTCCGTTTTACCCAGTCGTGCTAGATGACTTTGAATCTCTGGCTTCGTTCAAGAACTGCGTGGAATTGCGAGGACGTCGCAGATGATGTATGAAATGCTTGGGAAGGTTTTGTGGATGTTCTGTAAAAAGTTGGAGAAATGTTCTTTGAATGGGTTAGGTTATGATAGTAGAGGATGCGGTGATGTTTGGGAGACGTCTTTTAGACGTTCTAAAGACGTTTCGGGGATGTTACGAGGACGTATTATGGACGTTCTAAAGACGTCTCATGAACGTTCTAAAAATGTCTCATAGACGTTATAAAGACGACTTATGGGCGTTCTAAAGACCTCTCATGTAGGTCTATCCATTAATTAAGAAATCCTAATTTAACCACGAAATCAACAAGTAGAAATCAAGTACTATCTACCAGCACGATTGTACCGACTTTCTAAAAACAAATCGTCCGCCGTCGATACATATTGTTATCATTAATATCGAACACGTTGCGATAGACAGAGTTTCATAAGTAAAATAACGATCTGGTAATTTTTGCGGCGTCGCACAGTGGTCCGGATTGGCGCAAGGTGTGCCGTGGCCCTATAACTCGACATTCGTAAGAGGTATAAACGCGAAATTTAAATTGATCAATGAAATAATGACAGATTATGGATTAATAATTTATGGATGAAAAAATACATTAATTTTATTACTGTTATTATTATTATTATTATTATTATTGTTGTTATTAATATTCTAATTATAATTACAACTATTAGTATTATATTTCTAATTATTTAAGTATTAAATATAACGCCTCTGGATCTAATTCCTTATTCTTTTTAGTACACGATTTGATTCGAATGGTGGACATGTACGGATCTGATGTCAAAAGGAGACGATATAGTATATCTCAATTTATTTCTATTCTAGAATTTTTTCGGGTGTTTCGTGTTCTAATTTCTTTAAAATCTTTATGTCGTGCTTCAAGAGTTTCCTCAGAAAGTTGTCCTATTGGTACTAATGCATATTGAATAATGTCAGCTCCTTGAATTAATAATTTATGTACGGAAGGTGTCATGTAATACCACCCATAAGTTTGTACATAATATTTTGCTGTATTTTGTGTATATTCTTCAAATTTGTCTATATCTATTTTATGAATTGATGATTACCTGCAACAAAGTACGGATTCCCTAAATTAATAATAATAAAATAATTAATAATAAATAATATTAATAATAATGTTATCAATAATTAATTAGTCTTATCGAAATCGTAACATAGTAAGTGTTATAATCTAAACAGTTCCTTCGAATAAGGCGGATGTTTAGCTCTTCTCTTCACGGAGTTTCGAGATAGGCGCGCTGACGCGTCAGACGTTAGGAACTTTAAACAAGTATAATTTGAAAAGGTGGACGAAGGTGGAATAGTTTCTTTTTTAGCCGTTTAGAGGAAGCTGTCCTGAATATATTCCAATTTGTTACAGGCTGGGATTCGTTGGGACTTGCTAGATATTGTCTACCGAAAATAAAAAATTTGAAGAATTTGTAACAGTTTATTTGACAATATTTTTCCAGCACATTTTTTGTGAAAATTATTATTACAGGAATGGATTTTAATCGCAAAAGGTTCCCCTTTAATGCAAAAAAAGTTTGAAATCAAAATATTAAATGGTTACGTTACAACATCGAAAAGAAGACAGGCAATTATTTTTGACGAAAACCACTATTCTTAGGAAGTCCGACTTTAAACCATTATTTCTATTACAAAATTGTATTAAATCATGCAAACATTTTTATTTTCGAGGTAGGTGGACATTTAAGAAGTAGTATATATTCAATTTAGATCGATATTCGAAAGTTCATTTTTTGGTCAAATGGCACACCTTGCGTCAATCCGGACCACTGTGCGTCGCATCGATTACCATTAATTAGACAGACCGTGGTATCCCCGTCGTGAAAGAACACACGATTTGTGTAGTAAACTACTTGGTTGCAAACATGAACTGGCAACCGACGTGAACGTGATCATGAAAGCAGCATAAAACGTGGTCGTTTCTGAAACCGAAGTTGGAAATATGGAGCGATCTTCTAATTAAAACGATACGTAACTGCAAACTGGCCACGGAGTGTTTAATTAAACCGCGCTCAACGGCCGTTTATGGTCAATCGTCGTCGTCGTATTACAAAGTGCTACCGTTCGAAGATTTATGCGCGTGTCTAGGTCACTGTTTCCATCGGTAGAGCTTTCTCTAATCGTGACTTTTATTCCGATCCGTTCGTTCGTCGCGCGGCCAAATGGACGATGACTCCGTGGTTTATGCACGATCGAGCAGCGGCCTACGATCGTGATACAGGTGATCTCTAGGATTCGGTTTCGTCGGCACGATATCGACCGGCTAGGCGAAACTGTCATCCAGATCGTTACACTGTGCTCTAACAAATTGCATGGGTATATTGCGAACGATATTATGAAGAGAGAAAATCAGTTTTTCTGAGAATTAATTAGGCTTTAATATGTATGATGTAATTTTTTTTTTAATTGATAGTTGTGATAGATGTTAAATTAATTGAATATTTATAGACATAAAGTGGGTGGACGTCTTGTGGACGTTTTTAAGACGTTTTATGGACGTTCTGAACACGTAATTTGGATGTTCTGAAGAAGTCTTATGGACGTTCTGATGACGTTTTTTTGACGTTCTAAAGACGGTTTATGGACGTTCTGAAGACGTCTTTTGAACGTTCTGAAGATGTCTTATAAAAGTCCTAAAGACGTTCTAAAGATATATTTTAGACGTTAAAACGATGTCTACTTGGCGATGATATCATCAGTTTCATTCTGATAGCATCAGGATATCTTATTTCAGACGTGTTGAAGACATCATATGTCAGCCGTTGAAGGGATGTCCTATTTCAGATGTCTATAAGACGTCTTCTTTCAGACATCTTTCTTGAAAAGTCTTCTCTCAGACAGTTTTTTTTCGTGATGTCTTCTCCGAGACGTTTTTTTCGAGACATCTTCTTTCAGACGTTTGACTTCAGATATCTTCTTCGTGATGTCTTGTGTCAGACATTTTCCTCATGGTGTCTTCTCTCAGACACTTTCTTCGTGATGTCTTCTCTCAGACACGTTCTTCGTGATGTCTTCTCTCATATGTCTTCTTTGTGATATCTTCTCTCAGACAATTTCTTCGTGATATCTTCTTTCAGACGTCTTAATTCATACGAGTTTCTTTTCTTCCTTCTGAGACCTCACATTTTAAACATCTTCTTCGAGCCATCTCTAAGGCGTCTTACATCCCCACACGTCCACTCCAACACGTCTCTAAGACCTGCTATTTCCGTCTCCAAAACAACACCACTTTCTCAACAACAAGGTAGCAGAATCAAAGCATTTCCAAGAGGACAATCAAAACCATCGTTCTCGATTACACCTTTGATATCGGAAATCCGCAACTCGCGTATGCAATTTTGTATAGAAAGCAACCAATCCAGCTAGCGGTCGGTTAGAAAAACCGTAGAACAAGTGGCCGACTCGTAGGCTTTCTCGGGTATTATTATAGGCAAAGGGGGATCCGGGCCTGGTCGTCGATTTCTCACGAGCTCGCGCGGACCTTGATATTTCATTGAAATAAAAAAGAAAAAAAATGAACGCAAGGCATCGTTCTGCGACAGTTTGCCGAAGTGAAACCGTTCGCGAGTAGAAGAAAGACGACGTGTTACGTCAACACCGCCCGTTCTGTGTTCCTTTTTATTAACTTTCAATTTACTAGCGGAGGATTGACCGGCACACCGGCTTGCACAATACTATAAGCGCGGCCAGGGAAGAAACACTATGGTGGAGAAAAAAAACGTGCACGCGGGACAAACCGGCGAAAGGAACGATCTACTCTACTGTTCCCGCGTTTTATTCGTAAGTAAAGTGCTTCGGCGTTTTAGATGGAATTTATGGATTACTGTGTGGGGGCTGCGTGTTAGAGGTAAGATCTTGGTGGCAACTATATGGCAGAACGGGCGACGGGTTCGCGGCAATGTCGTGTTTAAATGGCGAGGTGGTCGAACCGGTAGTGGTGTTATCGCGAGAGTTTGTCGTGCAACAATGTTGCAGCGATTAAGTTCTTTTTCCTAAGGGGCAACATTGTTGCAAGAAGGATTTTTTAATTGGCGTCAACTGGCAATATTTCAATTGGCAAGGCTTCAACTGGCAAGGTTTCAATTGGTAACAATGTTGAGATTAGCAACAATGTTGCGACTGGTAAATCCACTATCATTAGCAAGTAAGAGTTGATAGCAGTACTTCAATATGCAACTGTGCTTGTGATAGTCGTCCAGACTGGAATTTGAAACAATGTTGCAATGCTCAAGCTTTTTGTGAGGGGCAACATTGTTGCATGAACAATTTTTCAATTGGCAATATTTCAATTCACAAGGTTTCAATTGACAATGTTTCAATTAGTAATATTTCAATTGACAAGTTTTCAAATGACAACAATGTTGCGACTGGTGAATCTACTACCACTAGCAAGCAGTCGTTGATGACAGTACTTCAATATGCAACTATGCTTGTGATAGTCGTCCAGACTGGAATTTGAAACAATGTTGCAATACGCAAGCTTTTTTACAAGGTGCAACATTGTTGCAAGAAAATTTTTTCAATCGGCAATATATCAATTGACAAGATTTCAATTAGCAATATTTCAACAGTTTCAAATGGCAACAATGTTGCTATTAACAACAATGTAGCAACTGGCGAACCTTCTATAATTAACAAGCAATTGTTAATAACAGTACTTCAATATGCAACGATGCCTACGATAATCATCTAAACTGATGCCAGTAACATTGTTGCAATTTCCATCAACGTAACAACCTAACAATATTAACAACACCTTTCAGCAAGCAATAATTATTATATAAACTACTGGAAATTGTACAAGGAACAGTAGCACACTCTATCACTGATAAGTTACATCACCTCTCCGCTAAACCGTAATTTCAACAATGTAGACAAAATATTTGCATCGAGCTAACAAGCTCAACAAAAAGAATTAATACTATCGCTCTATTTCAGAATATCTAAAACGCCTGGGGTTCTGTGAATAGATAATAATATAGCATTATTAGACTTGCCAAGCCGGAAGGAGAATCCAATTTACGCTTTCATAATGGGCACGTAATCGTCGCTGGTTTAACAGCGTCGCACCGTTCGAAAAAGTGATCGTCATTGTAACCGGATCACGACGGAGAGCCCCGCCCCGTAATCGTGCGATCATTATCATCGTGCGATCATTAAAACACCGGCTACGAATTATTTTTAAACGTCGACGACGCTCTATTTAATCGCCGATTTATCTGATCGCTTGCGTCACAGTTGCATTTCACTCGATATCAATTCTCTCTTTTTAACCCTTTCGCTCTGGACAAAGTAGCCTCGTGCAACGAGAGTCTCACGGCTGACGGAGTGCTGGCACCAAAAGGGTTAAATAAAAGTCGAGACGCAATTTTTGGCGGCGAATCGGTGCTCGTTGCACGGTGTGCGGTTGCGTGCTGTAGCGCGAGTAGTGATGCAGAAAGCGTGACACAGTTTTAGGCCGCGCGATCGTGGGACTTAACCGCTCCCGCTCGGAAATAGAGAGTGATCCAGTGTCGCGACGTATAGATCCCCGATAGATCGGATCCATAGATCGTTGACGCGGGTGTCTCGTGGAAACACGGTCTCGCCGAGGCAACGCATGTGACGTATCCGCGCGAGCTGCCGCTGCTGCACGCGGTCTACTGCCGAACCGAACCGGTGTCCGGTTGCTTCCTGATCTACGGGGGCTTAACGCTGATCTATAGCGATCTGTGGATCGATTGCTGATCGAAAACTGTTCGCGATATCGTTGACGTCACTGTGTACCTCCTCGTGACACTCGCAGTAATTCTATGCTCCGAGCAATTTTTTATTAGAGATATTCTTTTGGCAAGAAATTAAAATTGTTATTAAAAATAAGAACACTAATATAAACAATGTTATGGTGTCAGCAATATTGTTATATTATTGGCGATGTTAGCAATAGTTGTATATTGTTATTAATTTTATAAATTGTTAGCAATGTTATACATTATTTGCAATGTTATACATTGTTAGCAATGTTATACATTGTTATTAATTTTCTATACTGTTAGCAATGTTATAAATTATTAGCAATGTTATATATTGTTAGCAATGTTATATATTATTAGTAATTTTATATTGTTATTAATTTTCTATATTGTTAGCAATGTTATAAATTATTAGCAATGTTATATATTGTTAGCAATCTTCTATAATGTTAGCAATCTTATATAATGTTAGCAATGTTATAAATTGTTAACAATGTTATATATTATTAACAATGTTATTATATCATTAGCAATATTATATATTATTACACGCTTGATTACACTATCTAATTTTTAATTTAACATCTCCTGCATTTATTAATATATCAAACCCGCATATATTTCCATAACTTTTATCGGGGACTGTACGAAGAAAAATGGAACAACGATGCTAAAAATAAATGTCGCGGTTATCGCTGCCAATAAACCGGGAAAAAGTGGAAAGTTTCAGTAAGGAACCGTCTACGAAAGCGGCAGGCCTACGCAACGTGTGCGCGCGAGCGCAGAAATAAAAGTCACACACACACAGACACTGTTTTATAGTTGCTGTAATACATCGACGTAAGTACTATATAGCGGTCGAGAAAAATTCTAGATATCGGAGCATACGTTGCGTGTAACGAGCGATAAATCGGAGCCGTCGGATATTTTAAACTATCATAGCGATGTGAATTTCAGAACGAGGTACGAAGTTGATGGAACGCCAAGAAAGAGAGCGAGAAAGAGAGAGGGAGAAATGATGCTGTCAGAAATGCCAGAAATTTTTGTTTCGATTGAGTATCGTGGGAACTGTTCGCAGCTCTGGCTGGAGCTGCAGAACTGAAAGTATCGTTAAGCCGAGTATTTATTACCGGCCGCTTCGAATAGTTCTGCCGGACACCTGGGGTATCCCCCGCCGTCGTCGTCGTCGTCGTCTCTACGATAATTCATGCCGAGGCCATGCGCCGACGCGCCGATTACGAACCGCCGCGACACGGTTTAACAATCCGATGTTTGTCAATTTCGCCGAATTTCACGCTTTCCAATCGTCTCGACTCGGATCTCCAACGTGATTCGCGACATTCGGCGATCGTTTGCTGCCATAGTGACTCAGGATGCATGGGAGTTTGATTCGTTAATTTACTTTTTTTAATTTATAAATAAATTGGGTTGGATTTTGATGAGGTTGAAGTATGTTTTAGAGGACGTCGTTTTGAGAAACTTTTCTCTTTGAAACACATGTAGCGAGGCTTTAGTTTCCGAGATATTAGAGAAAAACTGTAGACCTAACCCTGACCTAACTTTAACCTAACTTGTGTTTCTGATGTTAGATAGTTTTGAAGACAATTTTTAAGAATTAAGAATTTGCAAGGTGACGTAGCGAAGACTAGTAAGCCAGATTTAGTCTTGGATTAACTAGGTAACTAAGACCTAACTCTGACTTAAATCTACGCCTAACCTAGACCTAACTCTGACCTAATCCAGACCTAACTTATACTTATGAATTTTAGGATATCCACTAAAACAATTCGAAAAAATTATAAAGCGAATATTATGAGTATAAATTAGCTCCTGATTAAATCTGCTTTAGGACTCGGTTAGGTTTAGGTTAGAACTCTGTTAGGTCAGAGTTAGGTCTCACTTAAATCTGACTTAAATCTGCTTAACTCTAGATTAGTAGTACAAAAAGTATAATTATCCAGTACGATACTTAAATCTCCGATTTTAAATTGATCAATACTCCTATAGGTTAGGTCAGAGTTAGGTCAAAGTTAGGTCTATCTTATCTTGCTAATATCTCAGAAACTAAAGCAGATAGAAATTTTCCGCGAAGGAGAAAGTTGTATAAAATATCGTCCTGAACAACCCATTTCAATGCGATCGAAATACAAAATATCACAATAAATAATTCCAAAATAATATTGTCAATAATATTTAAAAAACGCGTCAAATTATTTCTATCCCTGAACCGGCCGCCAAACGATTACACAACGTTGCGAGAAGCTGCGAACCGGTCAACGAACCTCACGGATTCCCTCCGGGCCGTACTCGATTTTTGGTCGCGGACCTTGAAGATCGACGATATTCGATAAAAGATGGCATTCGACAGTCAACGACCGGGTCGGAAAGCGGTCGAACTAGTTTGGTGGGTGAGCTCCGTTCCCCTCTCTGGCTTACTGGTTCCGGCAATGTCAAGTGCACGGTGGCTCCGGTCGGGGAGAGACAGGTCCGTTGCTTAATTCTGACTTAATGGACCCTCGTGATGTCGCCCGGCCATCGAATTTCCATCGAGCCAAAACTCTCTGAGCTGCTTCGTATAACCGGTGTACGGTATCGTCCGCGTGTGGGCGTCGCGAAATAACGAAACCCAGAGGTCGTGGCTCTTCCCAGGGGAACGATAAAATTATTTCGACGTTGTTGCAAGGTTTAAGGTCAGATTACGGTGGCTCGAAAATATCCACCTTCATTTTTTATTAAAAAGTAAATATTCTTTGCAAGTAACTTTGAGATCGCCTTTTTAGGATCTTTGGAAATTTTTGAAAAATCCTGGAGTTTTTTCTTAATTAGATAGGGACCTTGGATGTTAATTTTACAATAATTAAACAATTGTTAAAATAGCGAGATGTTGATAGAACAATTATTTAACATTTATGTGCAATAAGCCTCGAGTTGGATAAAGAATTACGTGATTTAAATATTTGACGAACGACCATTTATTTAAATATTTATTGACCCATTTATTTATTCCATCATCAACCTTTCAAACCAAATAATTTATTTAGCATTTACTGGGCTGATATTTCCACATATGTTCGAAGTTTTGTCCTCAAATGTTTAAACAAAATTGTATAAATAATTAGTAATTACGAGAGCGACTATATTTATTCAGTCAGCGAAGGGAAGTAGTATATTTGGAGACAGTAACAGGAACAGGATGCCGTTGAGTGGCAGACAAACATTTCTCTAAATGCAGAAGTTCAAAAATTCGATCCCGGCGCGGCGGCGGCGTTGTGTTGCAATTAAATTAATTAACCAGTCGGTTTTATACGGTTAATGAACCACCGCCGGCGCCATCGGGACTTAATTAAGCGGGCGTGCAAACCCCGCTCGAGGGTTCCAATTGAATACTGAATATTTCGTTCGGCAAACTGACCCCCGGAATACATCGATCTTTGACGCGGCCGCCAGTCTGGAATTAATTAGAGGGCTCGGCGGATGATCCGCGATCGACGAGCGGAATTAATGCGAGTTTTTGGGAGTTCTCGCTTGTGTGAGTAAAGAGTTAAGAGTCTAATAGGGAGAGGGAATTAATAAACAAATTTTATAGTAAGCAATTTGTATTAATAAACGATTATTAATATAAGATGATTATGTCAAGGCTCTATTCAATAAATTATTATTTATATTAGATGGTTATGTCAAGGCTCTATTCAATAAATTATTATTAATATAACATGGTTACGTCAAGGCCCTATTTAATAAAAGATTATTAATATAATATGGTTATGCCAGGGCTCTATTTAATAAATAATTATTAATATAAAATGGTTATGTCATGGCTCTATTTAATAAAAAATTGTTAATTTATAAGATGGTTGGGATAACTGAGCTCGATATTTTTAATTCCACAATTGCTAATTAAAAATATTTAAATAAATCTGTAAATTATCAATCTCCCTACTCCAAAATTAACTAATTATACAATCTATTTACAAACCTAATATAAAAGAAATATCAGTATTTAAACTTATCCTTAATTTATTATGTCATTTATTATAACATTTATAATGACATTTGTTATGACATTCATTATTGGATTCAACTATAGCCAAATACAATTCGCATTGAATAAAAGAGCACATTGGATTTCTCGAGTGCAAAGAACCTTTTATTTCCATCACATCGCGCTCCGAAAGGCACGGTATAATGGAGCGCACAGAGAACCGAAGAAAGCAGACACACGCGGTTTCTTTGATCTTGTTTCTTCTCTTTTCGTTTCTTTTCTCCCTTTTTGTTTTTTAATCACGCGTGCTTCCCACGCACAGGCAAGGATCGGGGCCACGCGAGCAAGCGTCTCTCGCGCGTCTCTTTCAAAAGACTGTCTCGCGAAACGACGCGTTTCAGCGTTGTGCACGTGGTTTTAACCTTTATGGTCCAATTACAGGCTGGGCCCTTTCATTCTGCGTTGCTTGACCTTTATAACGGCACCATAGGTCCCCGTTAATGAATGCAGAAATTTAACCATGTTCAGGCATTAATTCTACGTGAAATGCGGTGTGCTTTTCAATCGTGGATTACTCATTCGAGTACTGTATCGAGAGAACTCCATTATGCCAGCACGATTTGTGGCGTCGAAATGGAAATCTGTGCCAGGTGTTAGTAACACTTTCGGTACGAAATGTAATATGTAATTTTTGTCTAAGGGATTGAATATAACACTTTCTATTGGATTGAATACAGTACTTTGTGTTGGAGTAAATTAAATACTCCGAATTTAATCAATCAAGTATTTTATATGGAATTAAATACTTTGTATTGGAGCAGATATAAAGTAAAAATTAAAAGAGTAGTCAATTGACGATTTAAAGGATTGAAGAAGAGGAAGGTAGGAAAATAGAAAAATAGAGAAATGGAAAAATTAGGAAATTGGAAAATAGAAAAATAGAAAACTAGAAAATTGGAAAATAGAAAAATGTGGAAATGGAAAAGATTGAAAACTGGAAAATAGAAAAATAGAGAAATGGAAGAACTGGAAAATTGGAAAATTGGAAAATTGGAAAATAGAAAAATAGGGAAATGAAAATGTCGGGGAAATTGGAAAATAGAAAAATAGGGAAATTGGAAAATAGAAAAAAAGAAAAATAGAGAAATGGAAAAGCTGGAGAATAGAAAAATAGGAAAATGGAAGACCTGGAAAACCATAAAAATAAAGAAAATAATACCAGAAAAAAATAGAGAGAAAGAAAAAAAGGAAAGCAGAGCCAAAATCCTTAGAAAGTCCCCAACTCAGTTCCTCCGACAAACAAATTTCACTCTCCGTCCTCCACACCGTCATCGCCAATTAATTATAGGTGAAATTTATTGCTAGTTAACCCAATATCCGCTGTCGATTACGAGCCGGCTAGAGGAGCGATGCTCCGGTCGTTCTGGTTTCGCGTTTCGGTTCATAAATATTATCACTTTATATTTCTACGGAATAGTTGGCAACGTTGCCAAGGCCGCGTGAAATCGCGCTCGCGCTCCTCCGACGATCTCAGCTGCTTTCCAACGAAAAGATCCCGGAAGATTCGAATTTATTTTACCGGACTGTGGCCGGTCCGCTGGTGCCGTTCTCCATTTATCCCCGATGAAAAATAAAGAACGCGTGTTTTCGCCGCGATATTTATTGCTCGGCCGATTATGTTTATGTTAATACAACGTTTCGGTTGTAAAACGGGTGGGAGAAAGCGACGACTATGTTTTATGGCTACGTTAATGAGTTTAAGGCGATCGTTACGGCTTCCTCATTGTGCCCGAAGTATCTAGCTGCGCTGTTAATTCGTCAATGCTCGGAGCACAGATAATAATTACAGAGAAAAATACCTGGACAACGTATAAAACAGAATAAAATAAAAATATTAAAAGCCGAGAACATTTATAAAATCAACCAAAAATAACTCAACTCATTTCTGTCCATGGAATTGATATTATGTAATTATGTAAATATAGAATGAAAATAGAAAAATAGAGAAGTGGAAAAGCTGGAAAATAGAAAAATAGAGAAAAGGAAAAGCTGGAAAATTGGAAAATAGAAAAATAGAGAAATGAAAAAAACTGGGAAATTGGAAAATAGAAAAATAAGGCAACGGAAAAGCTGGAAAACTAGAAAATAGGGAAATGGAAAAGCTGGAAAATTGGAAAATGGAAAAATGGAAAGGCTGGAAAATTGGAAATGGAAAAATGGAAAAATGGAAAAATAGAAAAATAGAAAAATAAAGAAATAGAATAGCTAGAAAACCAGAAAATAGAAAAATAGGAAAGCGAATATATTAAAAGTCTAAAACATTTCTAAAATCGACCAAAAATAACTCAACTCATTTCTGTCTCTGAAAACGATAATTAAATAAATATGTAAATAAATTGTTGCAAATCAGATTGGCCTATTAAAGGGGGGAAAAAAGGCCAGAAAAAGGTCGGAAATTACAGTTCTCCGGCAAGGTACTTATCTCGCGTGTATACTCAGTAAGCTGACAAGCGAGCGATAGCAGCAAGATAAATTGAATTTCGCGTACGTAACAAATTCTGTGGGCCGCATTAGAGGCGAGCCTAGCGGCGGCAAGAAAAATGTTACGGGCAACGGTGAAATTTCGTTTTATTACCTACGAGTCCACAAATCACTGTGTGCATGACAGAGGCAAGAAAAATCGCGTTTTATTATCCGTCGTGGCCTCTCGGGCCGCTTGTTAATGCCTGACAAGAAAAATTCGATTTCGAAGTTTTATCGAGTAGTCCGCCGGCAAAGAAAACGTTTTAGACGAAGTTTCGGCTTGTAATTGACCGTTGCCGTTCGAGGAGCGCGCGATGATCGCCAGGAACGGCATTCCGCGTGACTCCCGGAATCTCATAAATATGGAGAGCACACAGCTGCCGGCTTTACGCAATCCTATCGATCTATTATTGCTTAGCTTTCTTCTCGTTGAGGGTACTGCTAAGGGAAGCCTGATCGACGGTCGGATTCCTCGTTTCAATTTGCGAAGCAACCGGTCGATACTCCAAAAATAATTAAGGCGAGAGAAACAGTGGACGGAAGAGAACGTGGCCCGAATGATTTCGCTGATGTTCGCACGCTGCGTCGCTAATCCGCGGTGCTGATGACACGCGGCGACGATTGCAGAACCCGTATGCAAATCCGCGATTTTTCACCGTGACTAGCGAAAGTGTCATTAGGTATCGACGACGCGATTTCTAGACGTCGATGGCCTCTCTGAGAATTTATATTATAAGATTGTATTTTCGGGAAATTAATAAAATCGAAGTTGCGAATATGACTGATAGATTCGTCAGGTGATTTGGAGCAACTTTTTCCT
The DNA here is from genome assembly GCF_028453695.1 of Augochlora pura. NCBI lineage: Eukaryota > Metazoa > Arthropoda > Insecta > Hymenoptera > Halictidae > Augochlora > Augochlora pura. The sequence goes on from NC_135782.1 coordinate 17,348,907, forward strand.
TTACGAAAATGTTCTACGACGCTCCGTTCGCGAGATATTCGCAAAAAACTGCGACCAATGAGATAGCAGCAGTGATGAGTCACTACGCGGCGAGTCACCGCGTGGGCGGTGCGCTGACAGCGCTCGCCATCCGATTGGCCATTGTATTTACTTAATAACTCATGAACGAAGCCTCGTAGAACATTTTCGTAAAGGAAAAAGTTTCTTCAAATCACCCACAGAATCTATTTGCATAATTTGTAATACTATTTTCCTACAGCCGAAAATATTAATCGCTGCATTTGTTAGAAAAGTTTCCTTGAAGTTTAGCCAAAGCTTTTTATATTCTCTCAACGTAGCGGACGGCATAAATATATTAACGGGAGACCCACTACACCCTCGGGCAGTTTCTTCATCCCCCTTGATTTGGCATCGGCGACCGCAAACTAAATATATCGCTATCCTCGAACTCGGTGAAAAGAAAGTAATCACCGAAAGTTCGGGGACAGCTTCACCAATATTGGCAGGCCGGATTCATCGTCTTCGGTTCGTGAGGCCGCACACGTTGCTCGGTTCCGTCGGGAAGGAAGCCGCAATTTACGATTGCTATCGAGGGAGCGGAAGAATAGCAATCCGGGGGGGGGGGGGGGGGGGGCTCCGCTGCGAGAATATTTCACGGGAATTTGCCTCGCCTCTGCGCCCGTTCACGACGACGACGTTGCTCGATAATCATTTTCCGGTCCAGTTGCAGTCTCCCCATTAACATTTTTAACAACAATCGAAATTTGCGAAACAGTGAAAATATTGACAGAAACTTAATAATTTCAACGCGGTGAAATTGAATGAAAAAAAGAAATTTTTTTGGAAAAAAGAAATTTTTATTTGACTCTACTTTTATTTTGCATGAGGATCCGCGAGTTATTTGCCGGCGGCATGAATTTTCATGTTGCGATTACTATGGCGGAAGTGCAAATAGAGTCGTCACAAGTGGCGTGGCACGAAAGCTCGCGAGACCCTTGTACGATCGCGCTTCGACAAATATGAACACGCGTCGTGATCTTGCGATATCGTGTTCACGAGTCTGCTACCGCTGCTCCTGTTTATTCAGATTAGCGGCGACTCGTTGCTCCCGTATGCCCACGAGAACTATAGCTGCTTCATTATCTTTGCTTTCAGCTGGGTTCCTTGTGTTGCCTGATGTTACGAATTAAATTATTTATGTGGGAGTATAGACTTATGGAAGCGCCGATTTACGTGTATATTTAGGAATTAATTCACGATTTAATTCAGTGGTTAATTCAGGAGTCAATTCATGAGTTAATTCATGAGTTAATCAATGAGTTAATCCACGAGTCAATCAATGAGTCAATTTAGGAATCAATTAAAGACTCAATTCCAGAATTTCTGCAAGTTTCAATTAAAGAATTAACTCAAAAATGAATTCAGAAATAAATTCAAGAATCAATAAAAGATCGCGAAGACTGAATTCACGATTCAATTGACGACTGAATAAAAAATTCAATTCAAGAACCCATTCAAGGGCCACGTTCATTCTCGTCTTCGAATGCACGGCAAAAGTCCTTGGTTAGTCTAAAGCAACAACACGATTATCCAAGACGATAGCCAGGCACGTGAATAGCGAGCGTTCAGCAAGATTCCGATCGCTATCCTAATCTCTTCCTCCTCGTTGGCCAGCGACTACCAAACAGCCGAGGAGAGTCAGCAAAGCGCGAAGCACGTTCGGTTGTTCCGGTGGCTAGTGTTCTGTTCGTGATACCTTGCACTCTCGTTTGAGTGGCCGGCCGAGGGGCCGGTTATCGTGTCCGGAACACTGACAAGCCGTGCCACGATGGAACGCGACGCGGCCTTCTCTCCTCCACGACAACTTCGTATCTTCCGTAGCGTCCGGCGATCGAAAACAAGTCGAAAGCCTTTCCCGGTAACATAATCCCCCCCCCCCTTATCTCGCGACGGAATTTGCATGGAAATCGACCGAGTGTAGCAACTATCTCTCGCTGAAACCTTGCCGCGAATTAGTTGCGATTTCTATTCATATTTTATTTATAATTTCTTAGGCGAAAGCGAAGCAATGAACTGTAGAATATTGGTAGAAGGAATTGGTATTCAATGTGGAATTTACCACTGATCATAGATCTGGAATTTGCAATTTAAATTTTTAAGTAGGTACGAATCGATTCATCAGGTGATTTGAAAAAACTTTACCCTTTGCGAAAATTTTATACGAGGCTCCGTTCACGAGTTATCGACGAAAAACACTGACCAATCGGTTAATGAGTATGTCTGACGCCCCGCCTACGCGCCCGCTGCACTCCGTCCCTAATTGGTTCGCGTTTTTCTTTAATAACTCGTTAACGAAGCCTCGTAGAACAATTTCGCATAGGAAAAAGTTGTTTAAAACCCCAGAAGGAAGACGCTGAGATGACTGATAATCGAGTAAATACATGTTGAGATAAATTTCAAGTCAAAATAAAATGGCATTTATTAAATATTAAATATTTCAGCAACTGTACGCTGAAAGAAGCAACGAATCCTCTCGCGGCGAAAGAATTCCTGCCTCGGATGATTAATAGCTTTTCGTACAACAGCATACGTTATAGTGAATGACAGACCGTTGCCAGGAAGCACGAATTAATGAAGACGAATAAATCCACGCGCGTCACGGCGTCGTCCAGCGTAGAGAAGTCGGCGAACGAAACCGAGTGTGACTGTTCACCGTCCACGCGGTATTACGACCATACACAGTTCTCCTTACAGTTCAGGGAGCACGATGAATTATCCACGGTACACACGGTGCTTGCGGCGATCGAAAACGAATTCGTAGCTCGGCCGTAGGTACACTGAAACCGCAAGTGCGGTGCGGCGGCTTCGAATTAATTGATATCGGGGCGAGATGTTCGCCGCGAACGCGATACACCCGGTAATCTCTCATCGTGGCTACGGTGTCACCGTTATCCGCACGATTTTTCCTGTTTTTCTTTACCACGTTCGCCGCACGAACGGCTGAAAGTGAAAAGCAAACGGCGAAAGTGGTGTCGGCAGGCTTGGCTACGAAATTTCCCACTCGCGACGATGTTGCGCCGGATTTGACTACATTGTCGTCAAACCAGACTTTCCAGCGGAGGTCGCACGACTCGATTGTCTACTTTGCTGGCTTTCTCAATAATTAATCGACGAACTTTTCGGTTGATAGAATAATTTCACCATTGTGGCGAGGAATTAGTTTTAATGAGGCGGTTGTTTTCACGGTTTAAAGGTGGTAGAAATTGTTTTGGAGATATTGGAGGTCTTTGATGGTGGAGGCTAGGTCTGTGTTAGGTTTATATTAGGTTTGGGTTAGGTCTATGATAGGATTTTTTAGGTCCGGGTTAGGTCAGCGTAGTTCTGAGTTAGGCTTGAGTTAGGTTTGTGTTAGGTCAGGGTTAGGTCTAGATATGGTTTGTGTTAGGTGTACGTTAGGTTTTCGTCAGGGCTACATAAGGAAAAAATCACTGATTAACTCACTAGGTCTACATCAGGTTTGTTTTAGCTCCGAGATAGATCTAGGTTAAGTCCATTTTAGGCCTAGGTTATGTCTGTGTTACCTCTGAGATCTAGAAAACACGCCCTTTAAATTTTCATCATAGACTAAGTTAAAGAAATTAAAGATCGAGAGCTTTTGACTTCATCTTGTCACTGCGAGTAACAGCAAAATTATAACAAAGTAGTTTAGTCATTAACTAATAAACCAATGCCTCTATTAAACAACAAATTATTATTGCTATAATTTAATAACAAATTGTAGCCATATATTCCGAATATTAACAAGCATAACTCTAACAAAAGTAACGTTCAATATATCCCGAAATATGCTGCCTATTATCAGGCAACTAGGCATTACTATACTATACCAAAATGCTCCAAAATCGTCAACTTTAACAGCTTATAACTTTTGAACCACTGCTTTCCGCGCCCTGGGGCTTCGATTTTTGGATTCCCCTCAACAAAATCTATAAAGCCACATACAAAGCATTGAAAAATCTCATGACCCCTAAAGTAAAGTTAAAAAAAGTCCTCTCAAGATCATCGAATAATAGCGTATCGCTTTGAGATTCCGTGTGGACAAGGTATCGGTGGACACAGCGCGAACCAAGATTCGAACGCACAGTTTCTCACTGCGGTTTCGCAGGCCGCTCTATCACGTGTGTATGTGTCGCCATAAAATCTGGCGGCTCCCTTCACCGAGCGATTATTTTTCGAATTCCGATTCCGGTTCTAAGGCGGTTCCTGCGCGGCGTGTCGGGGGCGCTTCGCGTCTGACCGAGGTGGAATATTAAAACCTCATCGGAGCATGTCGAACGGCGGCCGGCGAGCGGAGAGCACAGACGGTCGATTCCGAAACGGGGTTTTATGTAAGAGCGGAACGACCGCGGATACGCCGTCAAAACCCGCGAAACGTGAAATTACGGGCCTGGCAAGTCGTCCAGAGAGGGACCGCTCGCGCTCGCCGTCGTCCCGTTTGCCGCACGGTAATTAGTCCGGACACACCGGGGCCTTTTTGTCAACAAACCGTTATCTAATATCGTCGCCGCGGTGAAACGGCCGCGAAATGGCGCAATGTTTCACCGGGACGCGAAACGACCGAACAAAGGGAACGGTTTTTTTTTGCTGTCAGGGTTTTAATTCTGCGACACCAAGTTACGGAAGCGTTTCGATCCCCCCTCTCACCGTGTTTCCCAGACTCTGTGCTCTGAGATTCTTTTTTTTCTACTGGTTGGAATTTTTTTTCGACGACCTGCAACACCGCGCCGGTTTTTACCAAGCCGGTGTACGCTGGAAACTGTCACCTGTCCCAGGAGATTAGCGCTGGGAACAGCACCGCAGGAAACCGTGTGCGCGATGCTGCTGGACGTGTACGATCGGTTCTCGCGGCGGGGGCAACGAGATCTTTATTTAGCTGGCGATACTTGGAACAGCTTTGGATTAAGACAAGTGGATAATGGTGGAGGCTATGGAGTCGTCTTTATTTAATGATGGAAGATAAAAAGGTTGTCTTCAACATCGAAGACAAATGTCTTCAAAGAGTACAAAAAATTGGAAAAGGATATAGATAAGGCGAAGATAAAAAGGAAAGACGACTCTATAAGTGGACATTAACTCCTTCTAGGATTTTTACAACATTTCTCGATACATCTGTCGAGGTCTTGTCAAGATTACTTCCAAGCTAAGTGTCTCCGAACACCTAAAAATTAGACTAGCGTCCCCAAAAGCCCCCCCAAAATATAAATAAATTATAAGTCTTGAAATCTCCAAAATCAAGACTTCTAAAAAAAATCACTTCTATTGCTACCTGGCGTCTTCTAAACCACACAATTTGTTCCTATAACATTTTTTAATACCATCGACGATAACGAAGGTATCACCCTGTCTATACGTCATTAACAGTCAAAGGGTTATGGCTGGTCGTAGGAATAGCACGGTTGTTTTATATCGTTGCACTGTGGCCAGGCTGACGGCCTGCATTAAGTGCAGGAAGTGAGGCAAGTACCGGCGAGGCTGAGGGCAACATGGGATCATAGTATATTCCCAGAGTTTTGCCGAGCGGTATCCCGCCTGACTGCTAATTAACAGCCGGGCGGAATACCGACGAATCCGCGCTGTTCAATTAGCTCCGGGCTATGCAGGTGACGCTGATGAAGCAGTTGCCGCGCTGCCGATCAATGACGCGTCCGTCTAACCGCAGCGAGGGCCAGTTTTCCTGATTCCTTTGCGCTGGGCTATTTGGATAGCCCGGGTCCATTTGGATGGCCAAAAGCAAAGAGGATAGTCTATCAAAATATTTGGTACTTGTTTTTAAAGGTTTTTCAATAATTATTGTTTTAGTCGATAGCTAATAAAGAAGAACTCATTTTTGCAAAATTGCAACCATAAAACTTGTCCGTATAGGGTTTTAAATAAATATGGCTTGTTTGGGACAGCCAGGTGCATGTTACAGAATTTTTTCAGATTCTTCAATTGCAAATTGTGATTGTCAAAAATTGAAAATTAAGAGAAGAATTCGGTAACCTGGAAAATGCGATTCCTTAGGTCATTTTGAGTAACTTTTTCCTTTACAGAAATTTTCTACGATGCACCGTTTAGGAGTTATTAAAGCAAATGACTAGAGGCGGGATCGGTGGGGCGTGGTGGCTGAGCTAATGAATGGGCGGAGGCCGACTGCGCTCATTGGTTCGACCGCCGCGCGTCAGCCGCGCTCGCCTGTCATTCGTCATCGTTTTTCGTTAATAACTCTTAAACGAAGCGTCGTAGAACATTTCTGCAAAGGAAAATGTTGCTTCAAATGACCCAAAGAACCCTTCAGTGTCCTCTTAAATACTCTGTGTACCCAAATATTCACAAATACTCCGAATAAAGAAGCACTATTTTTTCTCAAGGTCTGCCATTGTAAAACATAAAGAAAAATGAGAAAATTCCTAAGTTTCGACCATTGTAATCGACAAGGCCATTCACAATACTTTTTTCAGCGCAGTCGAAGACAATGGATCAATATCGAAGAACAATCGCGATTGTAGTCAGCCTTCGCGTTCCATATTTCGCGGCGACTCTGATAAAATTCAAGTAGGATAAAATTCAAGGCCCCCGATATCAATGTTTCCCGACAGATGATTAACTGCGGCAAACATGGCGCGTCGACGAAAATGGCCTAACGAATAGTATGCGACGGAAAAGGCTCGGTTTCGACGCGGCGGAAGACTCATCGCGGAACAAAAGTCGACACTCCTACGAAGTTCTCGTTAATTCGATCGTGGGAACAAGCCGATCCGATCTCTGATTAAACCAGACCGGCGTCGATGACTAAAACCGAACGCCGATGGGACGTAGAAGGCGCTCGAAACCGGCACGTCCTCCGTTCCAGGCTAATCGATCCGCTTCACGGTTTCTGTTTTTCGAGTGCGTCGTATTTGGCGTCGATCGTTCGCCAGGGACTCGCTTTTACAGCGGCCGCTAATGGCTAGTCGGGGCCCTGCGATTCGCCGATTCCTCCGTTGACGATCCCTGTCATCTTTCGGGACAGCGATGAGCACATTGCCGCGGGGAAAGTAACGCTATAAACTGTGCTGCGAAATTTTACCCCTTGCACAAGAACGCTCCGGAGTTGAGTCATTTAAAATTATCTGGAACCTAGATAACTTTGCAGTAGAAACATTTAAATTTTTTTAGGACCTAAAGGGCACTGTAGTGGAGCTATTTAAAATTATCTAGGACCTAGAGGGCTCTTTAATAGAGCCATTACAAATTATCTAAGACCTAAAGGACTCTGTGGTGGAGCACGTACCATCGGTAGATGATATTCAAATAGCTGCCATTTCGTAAAAAAAATCGCTGGAAGATACCCAAGGACTTATTTTAAAGCTGAAAGTATCTATTTTGAATTCTCTTTCCTCAATCTTCCTTCATATTTTTTTTCACAATGAATCAGTATAGCAATTGGAAACACCTACTTCTTAAAACGAGTCCGAATTCACAAGGCCGTCGGAGTATGTAAAAAATTTTTTTCTCAAGTATCGATCACATAGATTTGAAGATTAAAGCTTCCCCTTCCAGAAAAGCTATTAAAAATTGCTCTACGATTTTTTCTTACCATTTTATGAAGTAAAACCGAGGACGATGTCTGATCACATAAAATCGTGGCAACCAAAAAGTCGACGATATTCAAACCTTTGTCAATTCGTGAAAACAAATCGTACGATAGTGAACCTTAGCTCATTTTGAAGCTTAAACAATCTACTTTTAGATAACATGCCTCGTTTTTCACAAGAAAATTTTTTTGCAATATACTGGATAGTTATTAATGACACGTACCTCCTCAAAACTGTTCACAGCTGAGAAACTCCTGAAGCGATTAAAAATTTTTGTTCTAATTGCACCTAACACCATTTCAAAGAGCAAAGCTTCCTCTTTCCATCGAGCTATCAAAAATGTCTCTACGATTTTTTCTAGCTGTTTTATTCAACAAAAACGACGGCCAAGTTTGGTATCATAAAATCAGTCAAACTAACGATACCCAAATACTCGACGATATTCAAACCATTGCCTTTAGTGAAAAAAGATCGTAGGATGGTGAACCATAGCTTATTTCAAAGCTTGAACATTTTATTTTCAGGAAAGGTACTCATTTTCCATAATCTCCTACATTTGCGATACACTAGGCGGCCTATTATAGTCTGATTACTCTCCAAAAGTGCTCAAAACTCATGGTCCCATCAAATGACTGAAAATTTTTCATTTTTACTGTACCTAATGTTATTTTGAAGAATGAAGCTTCCTCTTTCAGAAATGCTATGAAAAATTGCTTTACGATTTTTTTTAACCATTTTACACAGCGAAAACGACGGCTATGTCTGATCACATAACTTCCATGACTACTTCATGGTATCGAAAAGATATGTAATATTCCAGGCTTTGTAACTTTGTGGGAAAAAATCGTACGATGGTGATCTTTAGCTTGTGTCAAAGCTTGAACATTCTACTTTCACGTGGCGTACCTCGTTTTTCCTAAAAAAATTTGTCTGCGATACACTGGATGCGCTATTAAAGTCCTATTTGGTCCCAAAAATGCTCGAATTTCACAAGCTACTCAAGTGTCTAAAATTTCCTTGCCTTGCATCTCTATATTATTTCTGATACATATTATATATAATATAATATATACTACAATATAGTAAATTATGTAATATGCAATATACAATATAATATATATTATATGACACTTAATAAATTACAAGAAGTATGTCTCTTAAGAAAAGCTTCCATCCACTTTATTCTCACAGTACAACACCAACAAACGATTTCCTCGACACAAATCGACCACTGGCACACCTCATTAACATACGCCGCCCTTTTCACCGCGTCGCCTTACCCCCGGCCGTTTCCCCGGATCCAAAGGTAGCCTTCGCGTCCGCTAGAAACGTCACCGGGTTATGCAAATGCATCTGCATTCCAGCTCCAGTTCCACGGGCCCGTCTAACAATATCTCGCAGGTACCTGCGACGACACATGTCAACCGTAACGGCGACAGCAGTTCGAAGTTTCTCACGGGATTGTCGCACCTGCGCGACGGCCAGAAAGAAAATAGCTCGCGGAGAAAAACGGGGGAAAGAGAGGTGGCCGACAGGAGAACGAGCGCGAAACAAGGCCGATGGAAAGTGGCGAATCTTTCCGCGTCCCGTGACGGCCGTGACAGAAAACGCTGGTTTAATCCGGACCAGATGAGCGTGACGCTCTGTTAGCTGGATCCGAGATGGTCACGTCCCCCTCTCTCCCTTTCTTTCTCTCTTTTTCTCTCTTTCTTGTCCTGTCCTACTTTTCGACGTTTTGTTCACGAGAAAGAAGCACACGGCAGAGGCCTACCCTTCGGTTACGCTACTTTGATAATCGAGAGCTTTACGCCGGGCGAGTAAAGACGAATGCATTAATGCAACGGGATTCTTCCAGTATCGGGCAACAACGGTTTTCTCTCGCAACTTTCTTTTCTGAAAGAGAGAGGGAGAGAAGGAGACTTCGTTTTCATCGCAGAGCTCCGCGATCCTCTCGCGAGTCCTTTGTGGATGAAATGGTACCGGTTTTCTGAGGCAGAGATATTGATGATGCAGTTGATGGAATTGAGATTGATGATAGGTGATTTGAAGATTGAAGCTTGCCGTTTCAGAAAAGCTATCAAAAATTGCTCTACGATTTTTTTTAACCATTTTACGCAGCGAAAACGACGGCTATGACTGATGACGCAAAATACAGTACTACTTCATGGTATCGCAAAGGTCGACGATATTCAAGTCTTTGTCATTTTGTGGAAAGAAATCGTACGACGATGATCCATAGCTTATTTTAATGCTTGAAGATTCTAGTTTCAGAAAAGGTACTCATTTTTCAAAATCTCGAATGTTTGCGACATACAGGGAAGGATATCATAGCTGACATCTCCGAAAACATGCTCAAAACTCAATATTCCGTCAAATGCCTGAAAAATTTACTTTTTAAACATAACCAACACTAATTTAAAGAATAAAACTTCCTCTTTCCAACGAGCTATCAAAAACATCTTCACGATTTTTCTCACCCGTTTTATTTATGAAAAACAACGCGCAAGTTCGACCACATAAATTCAGTGAAACTCACGCTAACCAAAACCTCGACGACATTCGAGCCTTCGCTATGTCGTAAAAAAAAGAATGGTAGAACAACGAACGGTAACTAATATCCAAGCCCGAAGCCTCCAGTTTCGCTCTCTATACCTCATTTTTTCTTTCCGACGTTCTAGTTGAGACCTCGCCGACGGCACCGCGGCAAAACACTTGTTCAGCCGGATGTGTGGACATAAACCTCGCGGATTTTGTCGGCGGTGCGCGTTGCGTCGAATTCACAGCCGGGAAGTGGCTTTTTCCTGCGTCTTTCCATCGGCGGTTACAGCTCACGTTTATGGAATCCGATACCGGTTCTCTGTCTCCACGAGACTTCGACGGGTAACAAGTGAACAATTACCGAGCGCGCACACGTTCTCCCCCGCGCTCCACTTCTCCGTGATACGCGTTAATGAAATCAACGATCGGCTATGATTGTTCCCCAGAGGACAGACCGTGCTCGAATTCCACGGAATCGATCACCGGAAATGCGGGCATTGTTCGAACGAAACCAAGGCTTCGATTCCTTCTTTAACTGTTAATCAAAACTGTTCTTTTCCAGGGCAAAACTTGTCGGAAAATTCATCGCGCGATTTCCGTGCTGCGTTTCACGCCTCGACGAGGATCTCGATTTAGTGAGATCAGATAAATATATTTTTAAAGAAATTCCAATGGTTTATTTATTCGTTCGTCTCTTTGTTTATTTATTGGATATGTTTGGGAATCCAGAGATTATTTATAAAATCGAAGAGTGCAGTGGTGATTATATAATGAGCTGGTACAAGGTTAAATATAGAATTGAACAACCGTAATTCCTGTAATTAGTATGATGAGTATCTAGCAACTATAATAACTAGATTGCGTATTTTTATGCAAAGTAAAAATCATTAGCATTAATTAGAAGCAGTGGAAGCCACGTATCAATTTTATTCTTCCTGTAATCATCTCAATAAAGTAAAAAGAAGACAATGTCGTTTTCAAATGCTTCTAATCTTTATGCTATTTTTCTCTAATTTAAATGTGATTTAATAAATTTTAATATAATATTAGTAAGTCTCAGACTGTCTCAAAAAATTTTTTCTTGACTCAGTTGTCTGTAGGCTTCAAGATTGAAGCTTTCTCTTTCATAAAAGCCCTCAAAATTGGTTCTACGATTTTTTTTAATCGTTTTATAGAATTAAAATTATGAGATCGGCAGGAACATGATATCCAAAAATACCATGATATTAAAATCGCTGTCATTTCGTTAAAAAAAAATCGTAGGATGGTGAGCCTTAGCTTATTTTAAAGCTTGAACATTCTACTTTCACATGGCGTACCTCGTTTTTCTTAATAAAATTTGTCTACGATATAATGGGTGGCTATCAAATTCAGATGTCTCCCCAAAAATAATAAAAACTCATTGTCCCATCAAATGACTGAAAAAAATTTTCTCTTTCGTGTACCTACCGCCATTTTGAAGCAGGAAGCTTCCTCTTTCAGAAAAGCTATCAAAAATTGCTCTACGATTTTTTTTAACCTTTGTAAGCAACGAAAACGACAGGTATGTCTGATCACGTAAAGTCTGTCACCACTTTATGGTATCGAAAAAGTAGGTGATGTTCAAGCCTTTGTAACTTTGTGGGAAAAAATCGTACGACGGTGAACCTTAGCTTATTTTAAAGCTTGAACATTCTACTTTCAGGAAAAATTTTCACAGACGTCTGAAAAGGAATAAGCATTGAAGAATAATTAATTTTGTGATACGAAAGTCTCCCTAGCCTACCTATCGGACTACTTCTCCACTCCTTCGAGGCCATAAGTGTTAGGATACGAAGTCAACGTGCCTCTACTGCTCGCACCAGGATACCAGACCATTCATCGGAGCGGTTTTATGCTTAAAGATGCCTCTGCTTTCTAATTAATAACCCGCCACGGTTTCGAACAAGGCCGAAAGCGTCGCGGCCGCTTCGCTGATGAAAAATAGTTTTCAGCTGCGCGTCGCTGGGTCTTCGGATAAATGAAAATTAAAGACGCGGTATCGTTGACGGGGTTAAGCATTAATTACACGCGCGCTGTAGTAGTTAGCCGGAGGTACGTCCGAGAACAGACCGCCGGTGGTTCCAGCGTTTAATTACAGGCAGACTTTCTGCGTCGAGATAATGCAAGCAATTTGAAAGCGGGCATTATGCGTTCACGGCAGCGTTAAGCGAAGCACGTTCATCACCGAAACTATTACCGCGCGTCCCTAGAAATTGCAATATAGAATAATCGCGGCGCAGCCAATTAAATTTCGCCGTGTAAAACTGTGGGGGATATTGATTAGAGCTTCCCTGTACTCGTAGCGGTTATTATTAATTTGTTGAAATCACGCGATACCGGTGCACTTACTTTCCCTGTTTACGGGGCGTAGGAGGGAGGCTCGCGTGAAGCGTTCGGACTAGAGGTGGTATTTGGCAATTTTTTTATCACATAAAACCTCGACGAAATTTTTCGCCGTTTGGAAGGTGTATTGTTTAGTATTCGGAGGGACAAAATGTTTTTTTTCGTTACATTCTATCCACTGGAACAATGCAGAAAAAATGCTAAACTGCAAGAGGTCGATGGGGAGCTCTGTACAGATGAACACGTGTCGTTTTGCTAAAAGTCGAGAAAAAGTAACGGCAAAAAACATTTTGTCTCTTGAAATGTTGAAGAATATATGTGCCAAGTGGCGATAAATACCGTAGAAGTTTTATGTCATAAAAAAATGGTTAATTATCACCTTTCGTTTGAACGTTTCGCACGAGTCTCCCAAGTTTTATTTGAAACATGTACCATTTCAATAAAAGTCGATAAAACGTAATGACAAAAAACATTCTGTCTCTTTAAATACTAGAGAATACATGTACCAAATGGCGATAAATAATATTCAAGTCTTATGTTATAAAAAAATTGTCAAAGATTGTCCGATCGCTTCGCGCGAGTTTCCCCCATCAAATCCAGTCAACAATAATTAAAAACCGGAGTGTTTTTCTGTTAAACTTTTCTCTCGCGGTTCCAACGATTCGAAGAAAGTCTTTCCGTGTCGTTAAAGAATCGTAACGCAAACGATTCGCGCGCGAGAAAATCAGTCTCGCGCCAGGAGCAAGGTAAACTCCATCAGGAAGTCCGAGGCGCGGCGCTGTTTGCATTCGCACTTGTTTAATAGGTTCCCCGGGCAAATAGTTCGACGAAATCGACTTCGAATCGATCGAGAGGACTCCGGACAGTTGGCAACGATGACAGGAAACGCGAACGTCCACGATGATTTCACCGTTTTCTAGCGACAAGAAAGTGCGTGCCGGTAAAACTCGCACGTTAATTGTCGGGCATTTGTCAATCCTTCGCTGCTCTGCCAGCGCATCGATCACGGCTAAAAGGAGCCACGAAGGAACTCCGCGTGATGTTTGCACCTGAAACCAGCTAATGCTTTCAGGCTCGACAGGTAAGCTAATTGGAAATAATTACCGGAAGTGTGATTTATTTATTTTATTTATGGGAATGGCAGGGTAGCTTCTCGATAGGGAAAGTATTTTTGGTTATTTAGGTATACTGGGGGGTTCAGAAATCATTGAGATCATTGAAGGACTTTTGAGATCACTGAAGGATTCCTGAGATCATGTGAAGCAACTTTTTCCTTTACGGAATTGTTCTACGACGCTTCGTTTATGAGTTATTAACAAAAAGCGCTGGCCAATGAGCGCAGCCGGGCTCCGCCCACGCGTCAGCCGAGCTTACCTTCCATTGGCCAGTGTTTTTCCTTAATAACTCCTCAACGAAGCGTCGTAGAAAATTTTTGTAAAGGAAAAAGTGGCTTCAAATGACCTGAGGAATCACTTTTTCCAACTTAATAAATTTCTCCTTTGTTTTTAATTAAATGGGCCCTTTATAAATTTGCTGTTACCCAGAGTAGGTTTCTAGGCTGTTAGGCTTTACTTTACTTACTTTTCCTAGTCAGTAAATATTTAAGTAATTGTCCAAGTGTCACTAGTTCTGGATACTGAACACCTGGTGGCACATTATCTGGGCCTCACAGGCCCACTTGCAAAGGGACCCGGTCGATGTCCATCTACGGTCCGAGGGTGCCACGGTACTTCCATTCGTGTAAACGAGCATTCGTCCTAAGCCTCTGCTAATCATCGGCGAGGAATAATTGTCTGCCGCGCGCACGAATTTCCCGCGAACCGATTATCGGTCCCAACAGTATTGCGTCAGCATTATTAACGAGCCCCGGGTTGCCCCGCGCAATTAAAGTCGGCAAGCGTACGAGAATGCCGGTGAAATTACCGGTGAAATTACCGGTAAAAGTTGCAATTAACCGCGATCGAAAGTATCCGTCCAGCGGAAATGATCGACGCCCGTCCCCCGCGGCCCAATCAATGCCCGGCTAATCGACTGCCTACGAGGAATCGGGCGATCTCCCCGTTTAGCCCAATGATTCGTGTCACGGACAAAGACAGAACGGGGTGAGAACAACCACTCGAACGGAACCGGCACGGCTTCCTTCGCCGATGAAATTTCAGATCGTCGTGGACTTTCTCCCAAAAACCATTGCTCGCCTCGCGGACGGTCGAAGAAACGGTTTCCCAGCGGTTTTTTGTCCGGACGGCTTAATTGTTCTTTCCCTTACTTTCACGGTCGTTCGGCCGAAAACAGGGCCACGCGCGCTGATCGTTGACCGGCTCGAAAGGAAGCCGATTCGACGGACACGTCACGCTATCAACAGCAAAAACGATGGCCTGCATCGGGGTACTCGTTCCGCGATCCACCTGGTCGACTTTTCTCGCCAGCCTAGACTTTTGTTTTAAATCAAATCCTCAGCCTTTGTATAGGATAAATTTAATAATTGTAGAGACATACTAATAATAATTTGTCCCCCTTTTATCATAAATTGCATCCACAGTTTCTATTTCTATCCAAAGAACAAGGTCCTGTCTTATAAAGACTTAGTAGTCACTGGGAAGTAATACCATTCGGGAGTTTTTGGTCGATCTTCCTTATTTAAATAAACGCAAAAATTCTGAAAAAAATCTGACTTATCAAAGGTGATAAGGTGCATGTCTCACAATTTTTAACGATTTTTACGTTAACAATTGTCGCTGTAAAAAACCAAAAACTATCGAAGGGTATATGTTGTGTGAAAATAAATATCGCAGGCTTAAAATATCGAATATTATTATTTCTAGCGTCATTATATGGTAGCAATAATGGTTCTAGAATATATAGAAATATAATTTTAGCTCCCCACTCCTCTGTAGAAGGCTCCACGTGACTTATCCCTACTCCTTCGTTTCGAAACCTGCGAACGAGGCTCGCGAGGCGTTCGAGAGGTCCGGTCGTCGACATCGTCGATTTCGTGAACGCTTAATGAGCCCAGGAGATCTGGCCCGGGGTTACGTTGCGGTAAATTCGTGGAACGGCGCGTTACGTGCGAACGCGATCGTATTTTTGCAGCGAGAGGTAACCCGTTGCCGGAGAAGGCCTACCCCGGGGCTTCATCGATTTACTGTTATTGGTCCGAATAAGCGGCGGATAACGAGGGTCCGCGCGGTTTCGCGATGAATAATAGACGAGAGAAAGAGACAGAGAGAGAGAGAGAGAGAGACGAGAACGACTGGTCGAACGGCGAGCGACGGCTTAACGACACGGCGAACTTCGAGACATTGTTGTCGCGACGGAACTCCTCCGGACGAGACCTTATTCGCGGAACTGTGGGAATAATTTCAGGGATTAAGCGGCGGTGAACCCGATCCATGAAATGAATGGATCTCCTCCGAGGGGATCGTTAAAACAAACCACGGTGCTTGTGCAGCGAATTGCACCGCGATAAACGACCCATTGTCCGATTACCCTGCAACCGATCGTTACGCGGAAAGCTGCATGGAAAAAGTGTTCGCGCGGTGATACACGGATTCGGTGGGACCGGTTCGACAGCTGCAGATGTTTATTTTCGGGAGAAAGATGAATTGTTTTAACAATTGTTTCAAGGGAACGAGTGAAAGGGCTGAGAATTCATAACCACCGAATTGAAAGGTGGTCATAAAATTGGTAAAATTAAAATTATCGTCATTTTGTTGAAAAAATGGTATCGCAATGGGCTTGGACTTGTTTTGAAGCTAGAAGTGACTTTTTTGAACGCTGTAAATCATTTTGCCTTGCAATTTTTTTAAAAAATGGAGCAGGTTCGAAACTGAAGACATATCTATGCCAAGAAATTCTAAAAACTCAGCTGTACCAAAAATTGTTCAAAAATTTTTTTCTCGGAAGATTTTTATGCCAATTTGTAGACTGAAGCTTCCTCTTTTAGAAAAGCTATCAAAAATTGCTCTACGATTTTTTATAGCCATTATACGCAACAAAAACGACAGGTATGTCTGATCACATAAAATCCATCACTACTTCGTAGTATCGAAAAAGTAGCTGGTATTCGAGTCTTTGTAATTTCATGGAAAAAATCGTACGACAGTGAGCCTTAGCTTGTTTTAAAGTTTGAATATTCTATTTTCACGAGACGTACTCATTTTTCCTAATCTCCAGTTTTATAATATACTGGTGGGCGATCAAAGTCGAATGTCCCCTCAAGTATTCTCAAAACTCATTGTCCCGTCAAATGACTGACAAATTTTTTCTCGACAATCCCTTATACTCCTTTAAAGAGCAAAGCTTCCTCTTTCCAACGAGCTATCAAAAATTGGTCTACGATTTTTTGGCGCCGTTATATCAACGAAAAACGATGAGCATCTTTGGTCGCATAAAATCAGTCATCCTCGCTCTGACGAAAATCTTGACGAAATTCGAGCCTCCGCCATTTCTTTAAAAAAAATCGTACAACAATGCACCTTACCTCATTTCAAAGCTACAACCCTCTACTTTTCACCCCCGTAGCTCAATTTTCCCTAATATTTTTTTCCACGACGTACCGAATAAAAAAGTGAAGACACCTTTCACCCCAAAAATTGTCAAAAATTCCCAATGCCTTAAAAATAATAAAAGAACATTCCTCTCTATAAATTTGCAATGACAGCAAAGAAAAATCCTTGGGGTCGCAGATATTCGTCTCGAATTATGTTGTCGATCAGCCGGCGAGCCGCGGACACCGCAGGCAGCCATAAAATCAATCCGGGCGACCGGGATCGGGCCGCGATCGGCATCGATAGGTGTAATTTCGAATCCATTAGAATCAATTTTCTTAGAGCAACAAGATCGCACGCGTGTCGTACCCGCGGCGACTGCGCTGTCGGTGGTTTCACCGTGATTGCGATTCCAGACGGACGCGTCACGAAGATCGAGCCCCGTGTCTCGGACCGCATTGCCGGCCGATCGCCCGGGAATGCGGGGTTTAACCTAGATCAAGAGAAGGAAGGATCCGTTCGGTGTGCCACGACAGAAGTCGCTCGCTCGGCTAGCCGCGATTTCTCGATCTTTGCCGAACGGAAACGGAAACGAGGAAGGTCGGAAATGCCTCGAAAAAATTCGTCAGGCTTTACAATTAATTGTGACGATTTGGTTAATTTTTTAGTATAGATAGTGAGCAGATAAATATATAAATTGAAATAAAAATAAATAACATACAAATGATATATATACCTCATACAACTATAACAAATATATATTAAATATTGAATATTAAATGATATATGATCATTTAAATTGACATCATCCACACGATAATTATGAACAACTACACCTGGATGATATACGGTTAAAAATGTTTCGAGTGATTTAAAGGAAGCAGAATGCGTGTCAGTCACGAGAAGCAGGTTCCCGGAGCACTTGTGCCCGGAGTGCACTTCGCCAGGCTTCTTCCACCCTGGCCATTTGCAATGTCATGTCACGGTTTCCGGTTTTTGCGAGGCTCGTCTGGAATGCGACCAGCTGGTGCACGTCTTGTGCAACTGGCATCGCTGCGCCGGAGACCTTAACTGTTGCACCCGGTCTTAAATCGGAGTTTTTGACTTTGGTCCGAACGAGTAGTCCGGTACTCGACCTGGCTAATGGTCGTCCTAAAGACGTCTTGAATTGGAAAACAAGTCCTTTCTAGCACGTGTTTAAGGACCATTGTAGGATGTACGAAATGTTTTATGGATAGACAGAAGAAGTCTCGAGTTGTAAGAGAAGACGTTTCTAGGATGTTTTTAGGACGTTTCTAGGATGCTCCTAGGAGGTTCATAATAAGTTTCTAGAAGGTTTCTATGACGTTTTTAAGGACATCCTAGGCGCCCTAAGACGTCTTAGATGTTCATAGGACGTTTCTAAGACGTTCCTAGGATATCCGAGACGTCTAAAAGTCAGAGGACGTTTCAAGAGCATTCGCAGTACATTCAAGGCGTCTTAGAGACCACTAAAAGAGATAGGACGTTTCTGGGACGTCTAAAATTCGTCTAAAAGTCTCAGGACGTTTATAGTATATTCGTAGGACATTCGTAGAACATTCAATACATCCTATAATCATCTAAAAATCACAGAACATTTCTATGACGTCCATAGAATATGAACACGTCCAAGCGTCGTGCACCAGACGTTTCCAAGACATCTATAAGTCATCCTCGTGCCATCCGCGTTAATTAGAAGCTTAGCATACTGCTTCCGGTTGTAGATTAGGATGTCGCAGGACTGTGTATACTGGTTTCGAAAGCGCCAAGAACCGCGGTTTATCGGGCAACGCTCCTCTTCGGTAGAAAACGTGGCGGACGTTCTTATCCGACTATAAATAGTGTGAACAGTGTACAGTAATGGGTTACCGTATGACGAGGCGCGTACGCGTGACAGGTGAAAGGATTAGAAACTGAAAAGTTGAGTATTAATGCCCGCCGGACCGTGGGGCATCCTCGGCAAATTCATGGTTTTAAGGTCGGGTCGATGAGAACGGGAATTACGTGCTTACGGGAAACGGTATGGCAAACATAATTCTTAACGAGATCCGTCGATGTAAACGCGGATACTATGAATGTCCTAGGAACATCCTAGCAACTTCTTGAATCTTCTAGACG
This sequence comes from Augochlora pura, assembly GCF_028453695.1. Taxonomy (NCBI): domain Eukaryota; kingdom Metazoa; phylum Arthropoda; class Insecta; order Hymenoptera; family Halictidae; genus Augochlora; species Augochlora pura. The sequence goes on from NC_135782.1 coordinate 17,368,051, forward strand.
TATTCAAGATGTCTTACGAACGTCCTATAAACGTCCTGAGACTTCTAGACGTCTTTGTGATGTCTTCAATGTCTTACAAACGTCCTATAAAAGTCCTGAGACTTGTAGACGTATTTAAAACGTCTCGGATATCCTAGAAACGTCTTATAAACGTCCTACGAACGTCTTAAAAGCGTCCAGTGTTACGAATCGATTGTATTTTAGACGTCTTTAAGATAAAAATGCCAAGAATATTCTAAGAAATCCGGAAGCGTTGTAAAAAAATTTTTAAATATTATAAACATTATAATTGCAGGAAATCGATCGGAAGCAAATTACCAGAAGAAACGTCTACCCTAATTTAGCTCAGTGTACGTACTGCTGGAGTAACGAGTCCGTCCCACCGTATTTAGAATCCAATTTCACTTTTAATTAAGCATCCCTGATGGATCCCGATCCCGTCGCCCATGTGAATGAACATGTCTCCCGGGGCGTGCGCCGGCCGGACAAGCACGGATTCCCGAGAGCTCTGGCCTCTCTTCCCTCGTTAACGACAGCCATTCATTAAGCATGCTCACAATGAGCGGCGGCGGCCCCGTACGCTCGTCGCTCTTTTTCACTTAAACGAACGCGCGGCGTCGACCAGTTTCATTCACTCGGCAAGGGTATACGCCGGCTTTAACCGTTAAGGAGGCTTGGGCAGAGCCAGAGAGAGACAGAGAGAGAGAGAGAGAGAGGAAGAGAGGCAAGGAGGAAGAAATAGAGAGAGACATGGATAGAGAAAGGGAGTGAGAATTACGATGGTATCAATTCACCATATAATTTTTCTTCCACAGAACGTCTCTACCACACAATTGCTTCGCCATACAATGAATTAGCCTATCATAAAGCGAATTACACTACCATACAATAAATTAGTCTACCATACAATGAATTACCCTATCATACAGTGAACTATACTGCCATACAATAAATTGTCTCACCATTTAATGAATTACTCTATCATACAACGAATTACCCTGCCATACAATGAATTATCCTATCATAGAATAAATTACACTATCATATAATGAATTACCCGACCATCCAATGAGTTACTCTAATATACAATAAATTACCCATCCATCATACAATAAATTATCGTGTCATAGAATGAATTACACTATCATACAATAAGTTATCCTATCATACAATGAATTAAACCATCATGCAACGAATTACTCTACCATATAATAAATTGCGTTACTATACAACTAATTACCCTATCATACAACGAATTAGCCTAACATAAAATAATACTTGCACAAAACAATTATACTCTGGAATTATTCTCACAATGAATTATCCCATCATAGAATAATTATTCCACAAAATAAATCCATTCTAGAATTATTCTCGCAATGAATTAACTACTGATTAAATTATCCAATCATAGAACAATTCCTCCACAAAATAAATCAACTGTAAAATTATTCTAGCAATGAATTACCCTATCATAAGCCAATTCCACCACAAAATAATTCCATTCTAGAATTATTCACGCAATGAATTAACTACTGATTATATTACCCTATCATACAAAAATTCCCACACAAAATAAATCCACTCTCGAATTATTCACTCAATGAATTAATTACTGAATAAATTAGCCTATCATAAAAAAATTCCTCCACGAAATAAATCCACTCTGGAATTATTCTTTCAATGAATTAATTACCGAATAAATTAACCTATCATACAAAAATTCCCGCACAAAATAAATCCATACCAGAATGATTCTCTCGACGAATTATCCTAGCACAGAGAACGGTTCTTCCACAAAGCAAAATCCGGTCTGAAATTATTCTCGGAAGACGGAATATCCAGTCGGCGGAGAGCGACGCTTCTGTTGTGTAGAAGCCGGCCGTGGTCGCCTCGAAGACGGTGTGCCGGAAGAAATCAGTGAACGTTGTTCCCCTATGTAGGTGAGCAACTCCGGCGGACCAGTCCCCGGCGATAAACGGTTCTCTCTGTGCACCGGCGTCGTGCCATCCGCTTCGAAAACCCATTTGCCGGCGTCGTCGGCGCGCACAAAAGGAACGGAAACAGCCGCCGCGGAACAGGAGAGAAAAAAAACTGAGGAAGGGAAGTGGAAAACGAACCGGTGTGCACAGACCTTTCCGCAGTCGCGATCGGCTCGCTGTCGTTCGAGGAAATCATCGGTAATTTGCCGGCTGGTCAATGTTGTTCCAGCGCGTTGCTCGACTTCTCGTTTAGCGATAATTAATCAATGCCTAACCCTTTCGGGCACGGAGCTGCTCTCGTTTCACGCCGGCAACGCGATCTCGTGCTCGCTCGTAATCTAAGCTGGCGACCACGTTAGAGTATGCTTACGAGAATATTGAAAAACATATGTCACATTCTGTTGTAACAGATGAGTATTAGTAATGAGTAACAGATGAGATCTAATGGAAGAAAGTGGGACGATTGCGACGACGTAGTTGTTCGTTAATTAATTAAAAAAAAAATATTATATAAGAGAAATAATTTTTTATTAATATTTTATATTTTTATAGAGGTTTCAATTGTTAATTCAAGCCATCGTTGAGTCGGATTCGTCCGTTCTATTTTGCAAAAGAAATGATTGAAAGTTTAAATTTCTTAGATTAATTCCCGCGTTTCTATTTCGCTCGATTTCCCGAGATGCTGCGCGTTTCCCGCGCATTCCGCGGGACGCTTATTACCGACTTCCCACAGGAAGAGAATCGCGTGGGTCGCAAAACACACGGCGAACATTAGAGGATCGCCGTCCGCGGCGAAGGTAATTGCTGTAATTAAGGCAAGCGCGACTAATCGCCGGTGCGCCTTGGCGATTATTTCGCGAATTTCTACGGCGTGCGTGGGCCCCCGGGGAACCGACCCGGCTTTACGGTGTCACCTGTGCCGATACACCTGGTACATATCGGCTGCACGGCGTCGATAGGAAAAGCGTAACGACGCCTGTTGCGTCATAGGGCCGCGCGTGGTCACTTGACTCGCGCAACGAGTAATTACGAAAAATTCATGGACACGTGCAATATGTATGGACAGATCGCTGCGACAGACTTAAATCAGGTCTAAAAGTCAGATCTAAATCAGATCTGAAAGTCAGATCTAAATCAGATCTGAAAGTCAGATCTAAATCAAATCTGAAAGTCAGTTCTAAATTAAATCTAAAAGTCAGTTCTAAATTAAATCTAAAAGTCAGTTCTAAATTAAATCTAAAAGTCAAATTTAATGCAGGTCTAAAAGCCAGATTTAATGCAGGTCTAAAATCCAGATTTAATGCAGGTTTAAAAGCTAGATTTAATACTGATTTAAACGCCAGATTTAATACAGGTCTAAGAGCCAGATTTAATACAGATCTGAAAACGATATTTAATTCAGATGAATTTTAGATCTAATTTAAATCTAAAATTCATATAAAGCTCAAATTAAATATTATAATGTATTATTATTTAACGTACACCTCTCGATATGATATTCTGGGATATACAATTATAGTGTTATCAATTATGGGAACGATTTGTAGTCTGAACTGTGGTTGCCAGCAAATTAGGCTAGATTCCAGGCGGAAAGAGTGGGAGTACCTCACGTGACGCTGCAATGAGCTAGAAACGCCCTACTGCGCTGCACGTGGCGAATCAACGACAAGTGTCATGTTACATGAAATACTCTCACCCTTCTCACCTGAAATATTCTGGCAACGTCGCTAAGTAGTTAATTCCGTCTTAAATAAGCTGTTGTTCTCCAAATTGATTGTTTTCGAACTTATTAAATCTTCCCTAAATTATTTAATCGAGAATCTAAAGGCAATCCCTATATTATAATAAATAATATAGGGAACAATAAATAATTTGTGGAAGAATTAATAATGTGAAGATATATAATATATAATCTGGAGGAAAATAAATAATTCTCCAACTTATTAATCCCTCCCTAAATTAATTATTATTCTCCAGATTATATATTTTATATCCCCACGTTACTAATTCTTCCATAAATTATTTATTGTTCCCTATTGTATTTATTATCATCCTCCAGATCCTATATTATTCTCCCTTTTATTAATTAATCCCTAAATAATTTTTTATTCTTCAGATAATACATTTTATATTTCGACGTTATTAATTCCTCCACAAATTATTTATTCCTTTCCATATTATTTATATTCTTCTCGAATGGAGCTCGATGCTCCAACAGACTTTCAGTCGGCAGATGGAAGCAACAATGGCGTGACAGTTGGTAAAACCAATCGATCGCAGACTCGCGAAGGAGAAATCCAATCCGCGACTCTCGCAGAAACTTTCGATCGCCGGTGCGCATCGATCATGCAGCAAATTTTACTTAAATTATAGTCGATCGGTGGGCTCGCTTGCGCGATGCACGTGGATTAAACGAGCGCGCTCGCGCGTTTCTTCGAACGGCGGCGACGACGCGAATGAAAGTGAACCGCAATCGAAGAATTAGACGACGAAACGTGAACGCGAACGGGCTCGTAAAACTGCTTTCCTGGAGAATGCCATTGACATGACCAGGGGGGGAATGTTAACGGGAACGAAACGTTAACAGAGACCGAGCTCGACGCGACGGAATTTTAACGATGATTATTCCCTGGTTAATTAAATCGTTTCTCAGAGTACGGTTAAAGGTATACCATATTAATTATTTACAATATATACAATATAAATGTTAAAAAATTTACTGTAGTGAATTTTATCAACGCAAAAAAATATAGACGGATGAAAATAGGAGATACAAGTCCTATAAAAATTGTTCTACAATTATTTATAGTAAATTGTTTAAGAGAATATAGTTAACCAGTCACTACAGTAAATTTTAAAAATACCAGAAAAATTAGGGAATGAAATTAAAATTAAACGTTGACTGAATTGTGATGTAAATTATTCTAGAATTTTTTATTATATATAATTTTCAAAATTGGGGTTGATTATGTCCCATAATAAATATTAAAAGGCTCAATAAATTAAGGGATAAAATTAAAATTAAACGACGACTGAATTATAATGTAAATTATTCTAGAATTATTTATAATATGTTATTTATTATATTGTCTGAAATTAGTTGAAATTAAAATCCCATATCAACTGTAAAAGTAAAATAAAAATAACTCTAAAATTAGTTCTCTGATTATTTTCACTGTTCAATTACGCACCACAGTGAATTCCACCAAGCTCAATAAATTAATGAACAAAATAAAAATTAAACAACGACGGAATTAAAATGTAAACGATCTCAAACTAAATTAATTCCGATCTGAAAACACGCATGATTCTGGGGAGCCTGCGAGAGATCGTGTAGAACACATTCGGAATTCAACAGGCGTTTACGCAACAACGAGGAAACCCGATTTATCGAATCCCAATGGGACCAGTTATCTGCTCCTGTTATATTTGCATACAACAAGCAATTGTTCCTGGATGTATAAGCTTTCCAAGTCGAATTCGTCGGAACAGATATCCACGATATTTTCTCTAAAGGTATCCGCCTCGCCTGACATAACTTGCAATCAATGTGAAAACGTTCGTTGGATAACAATTGCGTTATTTCGATGGGGATTGTTTCGTTTAGAAATAACAAGGGGCAATTTATGTTTCTATGCGAAACTGGTTACGTTCGCGATCCTTATAATATAGAATTAGAAAGTTCCTTGCTCGATTGACAATTTTAATTAATTTTGGTTGTTTTTTGATTAAGGATTTTAAGACGCGATTATTATTAATATGTTGTTATGATAGTGGGTCATATTTTTATATTTTTATATTATTGTATTGTCATATTATTGTATTTTTATACTTTTATATTTTCATATTATTGTATTTTTCTATTTCTCTATTTTCATATTATTGTATTTTTCTATTTTTCTATTTTCATATTATTGTATTTTTATATTTTTCTATTTTCATATTATTATAGTATCATATCACCTGTCAAATAAGTTCTAAAATTCCCAGCATCATTCTGGACCAAAATTAGCTCAAACCCCACATCCGACGGACCCCATAAAATCTCCAATATCACCATAACCACCGTAGAGAAATATTACCATAGGGTCAATCGAAAGTTGCCATAGAAAATGAGGGGAAAAAGGATGATAATCCTTGGATCCGTTGGACTGGATCAGGCAAAATCGTGCTGCCGACCCAGATAAGAACACTGTTGCGCCGGTATGAGGAATAACGGTGCGGGATCTCGTGGTACGCACACCACAGTATCTAGCTTCCTGTCAGCGTCGGGATCGAGCACTCTCGTAATCATCCGCGCGATGATCCACGCTCCGTTTCTCGTCCCTTTTCTTGCTACAGACCGCGGCAAGAAAGCCTGTCGTCGCACCATGGAAGAACTCCAAGGCTCTCCCGTGTTCTACCCATATAGATATTCCCCCGAGAAAGAGATGTTCCTTCTACGAAGAAGCGACCGGACGCAAGGATCGGCTCTGGTACGAAGAAGGCGCCGCGCAAGAAACCACTCCGCGCGAAACGGGACACTAATTGCGCGCGCGCTGCGGCTTCGGCGTCGGCGCGCCAAGTAGCGTAACGCGTACGGTTCCGCGGCGGTTACAACAGGCTTTGACATTTACTTTGACATTTATCGGAGTAACCTGCCTCCGCCCGGGTGCCGCGAAAAGAATCGCTGGATCACCGTGGGAACTAACCGGGCATAGCTCACCGATGCGTCGCCGGAGCGTCGTCCGGTGGTCGAGATTCGCACAGGGTTTGTTTCACTTAGGGGTGCACAGTAGATGGCGGGGGGACGAATCACTTCACTCACTGCTTGGTTGATAAGCACACGAAAGGATTGGGGAGGACGTGGTGGGAGAGAGAAAAGTGTGGAGGAGAAGAAGGGCATAGGGTAGAAGAAAATAGAAGGGGTGTAGAAGAAGAGTACAAGGATGAAGAAGAGCATACAGAAGAAGAGGAAGGAGTATAGGGATTCAGAATAGCGTAGAGATGAAGAAGAAGAACATTGAAAAGAAGAGAAACGTAGAGGAGACGAAGAAGAGTGTAGAGAAGACTAGCGTAGGTGAGAAGATGAAGTATGTCCCAGAGAAGAAGAGTGACAAAGAGAAGAAGAACGAAGGGTAGAAGAAAAGCGCAGGCGAGAAGAAGTATAGCATAGGAGAGAAGAAGAAGAGCTCATGGAAAAAGAATTAAGGAGTCAAAGAGAAGAAGGCTGCCTGAGAGAAATATAAAAAAAGACCACCCAGGGGAAGAAGAGTATAGTGAAGACGAGAAAAAGTATCGAAGAAAAGAAGAGCATCCAAAATTTTAATAATGTCCAGCAGAAGAAAAGCGTAGAGAGAAGAAAATAGTGTCGAAGAAAGAAAATATTCTCAGGGAAAACAAGTCGCAGAGAAGAGAGTCTGAGAGAAGAGGGTCGGAGAGAAGGAGAGCGTCGGAAGGGGAAGCAAGAGAGGAAGAAGCAGGAAGAGAGCAGTAGCCCGAGCGGTCAGAAAGAAGCGGCCGAGGAAGAGGAGGAGTGGAGGAAGAGGTCGAGGACCGTGAAACGAGGATAACCGTACCGGTAGTACGAGCAGGAAAGGGAAACGGTGGGGAAGGTAGCCGAGGAAGTGGTTCGATGGTGGAACTAGGTGGCTGATGAGGATGAGCGGTTCATGCGATGGTGGAGAAAGAAGAGAGGATGGGTGAGAGAGGAGGAAGAGAAGAGGAAGAGTGAAACGAGATGGTAGGAGATGATTATCGGAGGCGGTAGTAGAAAACGATGGTAGAAAACGATAGTAGAAGAGGAGGAGTGCAAAAAATCAGTAGATAATGGATAGTAGGAAATAGTAGTAGAAAAAGCCCCTAGAGACAGACATGTCTAGAGAAAGAGAAGTAGAAAGGGACAAGCAGGGAAAGACAAGTAGAAATGGACAAGCATAGAAAGGCAAGTAAAAAGGGACCACCAGGAAAAGACAAGTAGAAAATGACGGCAGAGACAGACAAGTAGAAATTGACAATCAGATAAAGACAAGTAGAAAGGGACAACCACAAAAAGACAGTAGAAAATGACGACCAAAGGAAGACAACTAGATAGAGATCAGTAGAAAATGATAACTGGACAAAGGCGGGTAGATGATGACCAGCAGAAAAAGACTACTATAGTAAAACAAGTAGATAAGGATCAGTGGAATAAGGTAATAGCGCAGGACAGAAGCAAACGTCAGTAGGATATGATAGCAGAAGATGACAGTAGAAACAGATGAGTGGGAGACTACAAGCTGTCTCTATTTAATGACAAGTACAAAGGAATTGTCGAGTAGAATAAGGTTCACTGGAAAATAAATTGAATAGAAAAGGGTTTAATAAAAGAAGGTAAAATAGAAGCTTCGATAGAGAAGAGGTGGAATAGAAAAAAGGTTTGAGTAGCTATAGGTTGAGTAGAAAAAGGCTTGAGTAGAACGAGGTTGAATAGAAAAAGATTTGAGTAGTGAAAGGTTGAGTGAAAAAAGGTTGGGTAGAAAAAGGTTTGAGTAGGAAAAGGCTGAGTAGAAAGAAGTTTAGGTAGAAAAGGTTGAGTAGGGAAAGGTCGAACAGAAAAAGGATCAAGTAAAAAAGGTCCAGCAAAGTAAGGTGAACTAAAAAAGATGTGAAACACAGGAAAACCCTTCAGGAAACCCGTCCAACAGAAAACCCTGTACCCAAGTACCCGACCAACGAATCCCGTTGAAGTCGACCAGGACACGAGATCAGTCGCTCTAGAAATGAGAAGAAGATGACTCACCGTTCTTCCTGCCGGCGGACTGGGTGACGCGTATGCCGGTGGCGAGTCGCGTGGCAGCGATGAGTATCGTCGCTAGGACGAGCACGTTGTACCGTGAATCGTCGAGTCTCATGACTCCTGTGTGTCCGAACGAGCGGGAACAGCGTCGGCCAGAGGTAAAATACGAACAACCTCCTCGGTACTAGAGACCCCCGGTTACTTGTCGGCGAGACTTGCTGAGGCAAAGGCTCAGCGTCGACTGAGACGTTCTTTGTAGCCGCCGCTCTATCTGGACTGTCACTTCTCTCCTCGACGTGTTTTCACACCGCCTTTTGTCCTCGGTCCGCCGGTATCCCCAGGGAATCGTAAACTGACTACCACCAAATACCGCTGAACCTCTAAGTACGATCACTCCGTTATAATATATATATATGTTATGTACGGTTCCCGAAAATCCCAGCCGGCTCCGCACCGTATCGGTCTTATCCGACTAGTCGTAATCCACGGTCCGCTCTTGTACACCTATTTAAAACCTATCGCTCCACCTCGCGCTTCTTACTATTGGCTCCTGCCCCAATTCCTTGTCCAATGATACACTCTCGAGCGCGTTCACCTCCTTTTCAGATCGAGAGACGTACCGGCGGTGCCCGGCCGCGGAGTGGTGGCAGAAAGTCTCGGATAGTAGGTGGGTAGGTGGTAGCGACAACGGGTAGGTGGTAATATCGCCGGATGTTTGGAAGGCGCCGCGCTAATAATCGGCCAACGGGCCCCTGGAAAACTCTCTGTTCTGCATGCTGCTCCCCCCACCCTCCGACGGTCATCCCCACTACCTTGCCGTTCGCCCTCCTTCGCGAGCGGGCCCCCCTCGGCCCGCCCCAGGCCCCGGCACCGAGGAACAGCCACGTTTCATTTCGTTTCGTTACGTTGCGTTTCCATAGTTTCCATCGCGGGCCCGATCCCGCTCGATGAAGGTGAAGGGGTTCGCTCGCCGAGGTTCGCCTAGCCAAGATCGCCCCGCTAGCTCCTGCACCGCCTTTTCCTGCGAACCGTATGCGCCGTGCCCGCGTTTCACTGTCTGTCGGATCCTCCGACTATGATAGCGCGCGCACGGCGGGGCCCGAACGGGGCCTTACGACTACCACGGGGCTTTATGCAGCCGCCGGCAGACCGTAGCTTCCTCCTGACTCCTACGCATTCAAGGAACCGCACGTCGCAGTCGTGCGGGGCCTCATTTCCTTTTCGCTAGTCGGGCCCTCCATTTGGGCCCACTCGACGCCTTGGCAATGAACGCGTATCGGTCGCCCGCTCTGTTTACGGACAGCCGGAGTCGCGGTGGAATGTGGTCTTGGTGTTCGGTCTCTTTGTTTTCTGACCGGGTCAGCTGGTCTACTGAGCCAGCTTGTACGGGTGTCGTAATTGTTTTGACGGGGCCTTGATGTCACTGGAGAGGGGCTATGGAGTGTTTTAGAATATAGTGTGATGGATAGTGGCGCTAGCCAGATTTGGATGTCTTTTTCTTTGTGATTTGGGGGACGTTGATTATATTGTATGGTAGAGCAGCGTTTTGGGAGTTTTGTGAAGGGTGGGTTTTTTTTTTAACTATGTGAACACCCTTGAACATGATAGAATGTTATTCAGGAGCTCGTGGAGGGGGCTCTGTTTTAAGCACTTTGTGAATGTTTTCTATATTTTTAGTTTTTTAAATTTTTATTTTGAAAAATTTTCTATATGTTTCTGTATTTGGAGAACACCATTGACCACACTGTACAGTAGAACAGCTTCCTATAAATTCTACTTGAACTCAGTAGTACAGTATATTCATTATTATTCGACCATATAGCTTACAAAAATTCCTATAAATTTTCACAAGCTCATATAAAAATTATTTAAAAAAGTATCACTCAAAATATTGTTAAATAAAATCATAAATAATCTTTACTATACTCAAAGTACTCCATCCATCTCTGTCACAGTACTACAATTCTTTTAAACGCCACCTTGAAGACCATATTAAAAAATAAAAATTAGGAATAATTCGAAAAATCCTCCTCAGTCATACCTATATGAAAAAACCGATTCTCTCTTCGCTGTCTCCGATTAAAAAAATATCTGTCGACGTCACGGGAGCATATTGTATAGATATTTCGAAAGCAGTCGAACAGCTGCGACAACGTCGAAGATTTATTCGAGCGGTGCGCATATTTACTTGGCGACGGATTAAAATTGCCCGCAGTTCGCGGCTCCGTTTCTGCTCCTTGGATTTCTACTTTCTACTTTTTTTCCTGCTCGGAAGTACGGCCGATTCGTCTTAATGGATGGGGGGCCGTTTTAATATTTTAGAACTGGAGTTTCGTGGCGCTCGGTTGTTTGTTCGTCGAACGGAGTCGGTCGCCTAATCGCGTGAAATCTTTCACTATCCGGCCCGATCGGGCGACGGAGATGCGTTGGAATGCCAGGGCCCGTTACCATATCAATGTTCTTCTCCTTTAATCCGCCATTGACGCTCTCGGTCTATCGTCAATTAACCCTTTTTCGCACGAAGCAATTTATCTGAGATTATCTTTCTTACCTCATAGTATTTTTATTTGATTTTTGTGTCGCAGTTTAACAGTGTTACTATTTAATTATTTAAATATAAAATTTTTTGGTTTAAAAATTATTGTGTCTCATAGTCGCCACTCGAGTGCAAAGGGTTAACCTTCGAGGTGTCAAGCAGCGATTTTCATAGAAAGACATGTAGAAAGGAGAAACCAGAGAAAGAGAGTAGAAAATGACGACCAAAGGCAGACAAGTAAAATGGGACAATGAGGCAATGACAAGTAGAAATGGACAGCCATAGAAAGACAGTAGAAAATGACGATCAAAGGAAGACAAGTTAATAGAGATCAGTAGAAAATTATTAAGTACGAACAAGTGCTATAATCGTCGCAGAATGAAAGGAGTAATACTGAAAAGGGTTAAGGAAAATATTAAGGACAAATTAATTCTAATCAACGTGAAAGGAGTCATAGTACTAATTTCTACCAAATTAAAATTCCCCAAAAAAAGAACCGATTTTTATTCCATTCCTCGCAATTTATTTATAAAATTTGTCTGTCAATTTTTATTTCTCTTATATCGCACACGAAGCACAGTGAACATAGTTACATAAATTAGCCGACAGACATACACTAGATCCAATCTACGGCCGCAACTTCGATTAACAGCAATGAGATCTCTATTCCCCTCGTAAATCTTCCGGCACGCCGGTGATAAATTAGCGCGCGTCATAAATTTCTGTTAATTGGTCTACTAGAAAAATCTACCCCCTCCCCATCCCCTTAACCCATCGATTTGCATATACATCCGCAGGTATATCTTATCTGTGTATCGGTCAAACTTGAGATCAATCACTGCGTTGCAGGTGCACGCGTGGTCTTTAAGGCGGTTTCACAGCGCGTCGTTCGCGACACCTGCGCCAGAGACTAGTCGGAAGTCGGCGATCGAACGTGACGAAAGGGTTCGTCGCGGCTGGCAGGTTCAATCGGGATTGTCTACGACGATCTCGTTATGGTTGCGACCGATGGGAACAGGATAGCGTAATTAACGCCGGAGCAAAGACGTCGAGCTGGAAATCATGTTCTTTTTATGGCTGGAAATGCTTGCAGAGGTTCCATCGATGTCATTTGTTACTATTATATTTTTTATTATTTATTTAGTCATTTCTAGATCGATCATAGTTTATAAATTATATTTTATTTAATTTTTCTGTCACTATAATTTATTTCTATTTAATTTCGTTTATTTAATTTTCATTTATTTAATTTATTCATCAGTATAATTTATTTATATTTAATTCTATTTATTTAATTTTGATTTATCTATCAGATATATTGGTATAATTATCAGTCAATATATAGAGCGTATCAAAATTATTCTAACCCTGAGAGATGAGAGATTTTTTAGGAGTTTTTTCGGTCGTGGGTCAATAGACCCCGCCCTCTGGGAATAGGCCCCGCCTCCTGGGTATAGACTCCGCCCTCTTGGCCTCGTGTCTATAAATAACCTCAACAAAACCTCACAATACATAGAACTTCACAATATTTAACAAATTCCTCCTACAGCAACTCTCATCTTCATCGCAGCTTACCCCCACTCTTCTAGCATAAAACGTGACTTATTCTCCTGCAAACGAAGTTTCAGCATTCCTCGCGCAGCTCCAAGAGACCAATAACAAGATCCAAGTCATAGTAACGCGAATACGACGATTATTTTCTAACGGAAGCAGTGATTTACTCACTAGCCTAATCCAAATGCCATACGATAAAATGCGGGTCACGAAGGATCGGTCTCGCTGGCTCGTCCAGCGACAGGAAATCGAATATCAGCGACGCCAGACGTCGACGGATGGAAAGCCGCGATGGTTGTTCGCGTAAGCCGCGCCTAGAGTACCCTTTCGATTTCCATGGAAATCGGTCGCCGCGATACGTGTCGCCGGTCTCCTAACCCGTTACCCAGATATACCCATCGTGATGTGACGGCGCGTCGTTTGAATGCGTCGCCAGACTCGATCTAAATCACTTTTCACCGGGCCGCGACGCGGATGGCTTTCCTCGACGTTTGCTTTCCATTTCGTGAGAGAAAAGCGCTCCGGAACGTCGCGCGGTTTTTCCATAATGTCCGGTCTGGGATTCTTCCGTCGCTGTAATTATCGTTTTGGTTTAGGTTCTGTGCAATTTAGCATTCCCTTTCTATGAAGACGCCACTGTTTTTTTGTGCTGTTTTTATTTATTTGTGGGTTTGGTTGGTTATTTTTCTGTTTGGTTGTTTATTTATGGAGTTAGTCGTTCATTTTTCTATTTGGACATTTATTTATCTATTAGCTTATTTAGTTAACTATTTGGTCATTTATTTATCTACTTGGTCATTTATTTATATATTATCTGATTTATTTGTCTATTAGCTTATTTATTTATTTGTTTGTTTGTTCATTTCTTAGTTAGTTCATTTCTTTTTTTATTTATTTTCTTCGTTTAATGTAATTAATTGATGGACTGACTTTTATTCTTTTAATTTCTTACCCTCTAATTTCTCTATTTTATGATGAAATATACAAGGTGTCCCATTTTAACAGAGATTGTATCAAACCATACTATACACAGTAGCAAACAAATCTGCTTCGGCTCCTGTGCAGCCATAAAACTCATAGTCTAGTAGTCTACTAGTCTTCAGGAGGTCCATAACCATGTCCACTAATTGACACGTTTCATTGCACATTTCGCCTAAACATCGCAATAATCGAATTTACATTTTTATTACAGTGAGAATTGCGCTGATCTACCATTTCCTTCTCCTAAAAAGCGAGAAAGGCGAATTTGGCACTTTCTATTTCCAGCGGTCAAACCGCTTGGATTTTAGGGGCATTAATATAGTTATTTATTTACAAGTATGCTGAATCTACGTATCGAAGGTATGCGAGAAATGTAACAGTAGCCCGCGTCGATCGTTATCATCGCTCGATATTTTAATCCCGGTAAAAGTTAACGTTTCAAATTGAACGAAACTCGCCGCTTATTAGCTGCCTTTGCGTTTCCCGGCCAGCGTCTACTTTGGTCCATATTTTCCGAGCGGCTGCATTCTAATTCGCGGACTTGCAAAATTTTAATCGGATCTCGGCGGCCGGCGTTTGCACAATCGCCCAGGCGGACATTTTTAGTTTTCTGTAACGCTATGTGGACAACATTTTTTTAATTTTCTCTAACGCCGCGGATTTATGGCGCGAGTATGTCACACTTGCGATTAATATACAGGGTGCACCAAGCAATTATTATAAGTTATAACTCCGTTATTATTGCATTTAAGAAAAAATGCCAAAGGAGAAAGATAAATGGTTCAAAGAGCACTATATCTGTAGGCCATTAAATTTTTTTTAGATGCAACAGTGCATGTGCAATAAACAATTGCATTATTTGTTTAAATAGAAATACATATTTTTGTTTTCACAAATCGATTCTTCTGTTTATTCTGAGTAAAAATTATTAAGGTACTATAGCAAAAAAATTAATAGATCTCGAGTTATTTAAAAAAAAACGAGATATCTTCGATTTATTCTATTATAATAATAATAATAATAATAATAATAATAATAATAATAATTCGCGGCGGTCGTTTTTCTGTTTAACGCTTAGGATAATTGTTATATAAAGAAGGACTGAGGCCTTTGTGCAGCGAGAGTGTCATGACGGACAGAGTGCTCGCATCGAAAGGGTTAATAAAACAGCCGTGCACGGGGCGCTTTTACGCGACGCTTCTCTCTCGAGAACAATAAAACAAGAAAGTTTATACATCGTTCTCGTTTTTACTACCAGTCGCAAATTTTTAACCGCGCCATCTTGGAACTGGCTGCGAGTATTTGTCAGTCAGTGCGCGATAAAAAAGGTGCGTTGTTTATTGAAGAGTTTTATTATTTAAAGGAAACTTTGTTGGTCAATTGAGGGTTCGTTATTTGTTACTAGGTTCATTATTTATGGCCAGAAAATTTTTTAATAATTTTTTAAGAATTTATTTATTTCTGGCAAAGTTTGTCATTTATTAAAAAGTATAGTATTTGTTACTAGTAATTTATTGTTATCTACAGAAGATTTCTGTGGTTGGTATATTATGTTTTATTGTTTAGGATGATGTAATATAGGCACAGTAATTTATTATTATTATAATCACAAGATTTTGTTATGTATACAATATTTTTATTTATTCCTATTTATCCAAGAATTTATCTATTAGAATTTATTTATTTTATTATCATTTACCAAAGACTTTATTATACATACAGTAATTTATTATTATTCACTCAAGAATTTCCTATTTAAATATAAAAATTAATGTATAATTTAATATAAAATTATCTACCCCAATATTAATATTAACAAGGTAACTTAACAAGTGTAACATTGGTCCAACAGTATATCACTCCCGAAAGAATTATCAACCCAGCAATTTATTATTTCTCAACGAATAAATTATCAACAATTTATCGCTACCGAAACGGTTTCACTTATTCCTCATTTTTCTCCGACGAATTTCTCGAAAGCGCGAACACGTTCACAGTAAAAGGGAAATAAAAAATGCAGCGGCGAAGTGACAAAGATGCAATGAAACGCAATTAACACCTCTGTTTATCCGCGCGCGCCGGGTTTCTTTAATTAGGCCAATAAAATTCACGATGTATTCGCCGGCTGGTAACCCGGGTACCGGTTCGGCGAGCGTGAACGGTTCGTAGGTGGCCGCAAGTGGTTCACATTTCCAGGAGAATTGCTCTGGAAACTGGCCGGCCGGCGAGCACTAATCGACCGACCAGTTTCGATGTTTCGTCGATCGCGAGTTATGCTGCTTCCTGCGTCGAGCTATTGAAATTCACCGCGAATCGAACTCCTCCTTTCCTCCGCTGAAAGGCGATGCGGGGCGCGCGGGATTAATTTACACTTTCTCCATGTCGGACGGAGAAAAAAATACCGGGCCGCGGATTCGTCTGTGAGCCGCGACGGGTTTTTGTCCGCGTGAAAGCCCGGCGTGTTAGGAAACGTTGTCCGGGTCCGGCTAATTGTCGTGACGATCGTCGACCGAAAGATAATCCTCTTGTTCCATCCTGGCGAACCGCGAGAAATCAACTGGACAGGCTGATCGAACAATCGAAATTACGTAAACAGCATCCATAATTACCATAAACAATCTTTGATATTTTTTACCGAATCTGGACACCTCTGACGATCTTGAAAAAAAATATACAACACTAACCATCGCAAAATAACAATATTATAAAAATGTAAACGTCGCTCGAAGCTCTGTGATGAACAAATCAGCGTTTCGAAAGTTTCCGATTTTTTATTGAAGTAATTTTTCAACCGAAAATTTTGAAAAAATTCAGAGCTATGTGTAACATATAAAAGATAATCTGCGAATTTTTTTATAACTTTCTGTCGACCAAGATGGGAGATACAGAGCTTTAAGTGTTCACCGTAACTAGCCCCATGAGAGGAATAGCTTTTTCGCTGCAAAAAATAGATTATCCAATCGAAAATTTTGAAAATATTCAGAGGGATGTATTCGATCAGAAGGGACATCCATGAATTTTTTCATAATTTTCCATCGACCAGAACAAGAGAACCAGGGGGTAACCACCCCTTGCTAGCAAAATTCTCAGGGGAAAATTGACTGAACTCTTCGCCTCCGCGAATATTTCCATGATATCCAACAAATCGTATCAGTATTAATCCAGGAGACCTCGAGTGGCTCGCAGCCTAGGGTCGTTTTTGCCATCGAGAATGGCCGAGCATGGTTAATCGGCCCCGCTATCGGACACAAGAACAAGTGACAAGTATTAATGTCGTAACTGCCGGCGGAGCCGTCGATTGACAGTTATATCGGCCGCGAAGTGTATCATTTTCCACGGGGCGATGCGTGGTACCGTTTCGCCACTCCATTGCCTCACGTCTGACGAACTTCTTGCCGTCGCCGTGCCGCTTCCGTTGCAATTACTTATCCGCCACGGAATTTTTTCTCCTGGAACCGGGGGGAATGCATTGTGGCGACCGAAATTCCGCTTTACGACCCTGATAACTTATATGATATACATATACAGTACCAAATAGAAATAAAAATATAACCTTAATTCTCTTGTTCATCCATTTGGGACTCTATAAAAAATATAAAATATTCCAACAAGAAAATATAATAACATTTTGGAGTTAATGGGTTAACACTCCCCACAGTTAAGGATATGGTAGACACAGACTTCCGGTGACGCAACCGGTAGAAAATTTCTTCTCAGGTGGGCAAGGGGTCACCATCGTTGGATAACAGTGGCGCGGGAAGCAGCGGACGGATTTTAGGCCCGTTTTTCAATGTTACGGATAGCTGGTTGGGCGGTAGCAAGTAAAAGCGGTCCGGTTGGCACGCGTGTGCACGGCCGATCTGTTCCTGGTACAGGATTGTGAATGCGGGGATCGTGACTAGTGCGCCGCTATCGGTCCTAGGATCGGTGGCTGAATAGAAGGTGCACGGACAATGACGTAACGGCCGAACGATTGCAGAATAACGAGACCAGATTCTCGATCGAATCTAGCGCAACCGGATGAATGTTCCTGGTTAGCGATCACGTCTTCCGAGTGCCGGACGTCGCGGCGAAAAACCCACCGTTTTCCTGTCGACGGATCAAGTATAATTTCGAAGCATACTCTGTTGGAGCGACGCCATTGGTGCCTTGGCTGCAACACTGGACGCATTGTTCCTCCTTTGGAGGTCCTCTCGATAGCTTTTGCATCGATTATAGTAGCTATATTGCCTGTAAACTGCTCATCTTCTCGACACAGGATATAGTTTTTAAGGTTAAGTCACAAATTAATGCAGTTTACTTTACAGAACCCTTAATTATTATTATATAATAATTTATTTAGCCAAAGCAGATGCTTGTACGTAATATTAACTCATGAGGAATAGATAAGAACAATAAGTCCCACCTAATAGGAAGGGAAATTATTTATAACCTTATCTGAAACTTCGATAATTTTTTTTTTGCTATTTTGTTGGGGGGACTGGGCTAGATGGGCTTTGGGGGTGATTTGCAATAACTTTTTCCTTTGCGAAAATGCTCTACGACGCTTCGTTCACGAGTTATTGACGAGAAACTCCGATCCAATTAATGGCCGACCAAAACGTGCCCGCCGCCTCCGCGATGACTCATCGGGTGATGAGTCACCGCGCGATGAGTCATCACGGACGCGTCAGCGAACCCCTAGCACCATGGCCGACGTTTTTCGTTAATATCTCGTTAACGAAGCGGCGAAGCAGATTTTCGTAAAGGAAAAAGTTGTTCCAAATGATCCCAAGAATAATCCTACAAAGTTTTGTTGCAAACGGTTTAATTATTGTTATAAATAACATTGAAAAAACTAAAATTTCTTCCTTCTTAACCGCTTAACCCTTTCGCTCCGAACGACGGATATATCCGACATCCACGTGAATACTCGCAGAGCCGAACGACGGATATATCCGTCATTCACATGGAAACACGCAGAGCTGAACGACGGATATATCCGTCATCCACATAGAAACTCGCAGAGCCGAACGACGGATATATCCGTCATGGATGCCGCGTATATGCGGCGCTCGGCGCGAAAGGGTTAAAGACGTAAGTGCGGACATGGAAGACTACCGACGCGCATCATGCGCTCAGCGCGGCGCGTTGCATCGTTCAGCGGCGCAACTCCCGCGAAACGGACTGCCGTAGCGAAAGGGTTAAGTCGGTGAATTTAAGCTTTGTTTAATGCGGATCGTTAAAATTATGTTGCGTAAAGTTTATTTTAACTTCTAGTTTATTGTCATTAACCATTTTTAACTGTTTTTTTAGTATTTCAGCGATATTTCTAGCATTTCTTAGTATCTTTCACGGTATTCTGACAATAAAATATAATTCTATATACAAAATAATACAGGAATAAAAGAATAATTAGCAACTAAGGTTTATTAACAATTATTTCATTGTTAATTAGTTAAAAATATTCAGTTAATTATTAAATTGATTAACAAAGCTCCAGAATGGTGAAAATGATACCGCAGAGCCCTAATATATTAGAATTCGTCGCAAGAGGCCGACAATTGCTATTCCCTGTAAAAATTCCACGGTTCGCCTTCGTGAAATAGAATACCGCACGCCGAAACCGTAGAACAAAAGCGACGGTTCCGACGATATCGCCGGCCTGTGCCATAACAGTCCGGTGGGACTGCTCCCGTTTCGCGATTTGCAGCTGGAAGAGAAATCAATGCTACCGTTTGACCTGTTCTCTGAAAGAGGCAAACGACTCGGCGTTGAAACGAACGAGGAAAACGGGTCGAGCTGGGCTCGAGCAAATCCTGTTAAAAGCAGACTAAAAGTCGTCGATCGAACGGTCGACGGCCATCAGAGGCTTATGTAAATCCACCGGAAGATGACGGTGCCACGACGACGTCAATACGAAACGGGCGGACGAGGTTATGTTTCCGGCAACCGCGTGATTCGACAAACATCTCGCGCTCGCTCGCGCCCGATTGTGCAACTCGGCTCGCTTGGCTAATGGCCACTGCCAATTAAAGCGAATCCGGCGCGATCGACCGGGCCCGTCAATGGACAAAATTAAAAACAAACATCGCCTGGTGTGTCCATTCAAGACTACAGGTGTCCACAAAAATATCTGCACTATTTATATTTATTTTCAAAATGAGACGACTTTTTTAATATTGTATTTTTTTTAGAATTTCTGGCTTCTCATTTAACCCTTTGTGGACCAGAGGCGACTCTCAGTGTTTAACATAACCTTAACATAACCTCGAAATTGGACTAAACGACTGGGATTTTTTTAGAATTTCTGTCTTCTTATTCAACCCTTTTCGTTAGGCGACAGTCGATGTTTGTGTTAAGATAATTTGTAACAATATAATTGTATATAATTGCATATAATCGTATATAAATTATATTTATATTAAATTAAAATAATTTGTATCCAAAACCTTCGAGTGATCTGAGAAAATCGCCTCGTAAAAAATCATACATACAAAATCACACTTGGCCAAAAACTACATCATCCTTAAAGGGTTAAACAGAAATCTCTCTTCCATATAAATAGGACACCCTGTACATACGACGCACTAAGCGTCGCCAGGATATCAGTGCGAAAGGTGCGAAAACAAACGGGTTGCGACCGGCAACGAAAATCGACAACGACTCAGTCACGTGACCCAGCACGAGACCCCATATATACATGTATATATGTGTGTGGGTGGAAAATACTTTCTACGCAGATTTCTCTCCGCTCTCGATGCATCGGGTATGAATTTTGCAAAAAGAACGCATCCGCGATAGCCGTGGTCGCGGATGCTTGAGCACGGAGTAGTAGGCAAAGGAAAAGGAAAAATTTTGCAGCCGCGTTCCAGCCTTTTCGAGCCAACCTTAAAGCGAATCGGGCGCGCGTGTCTCGTGCTCGCCGCGTCGGATGCTTCTATTTAACGCGCGTTTTACGGTCCGATTGAAATTTCCGGAGAGAATTTACGACCTTAATGCTATTCCAACGAATTGTACAGCCTCATGTGAGAATTCGCTCGACGAAGTAAAATGCCACGTGTGTTTACTATAGTTGCTCCGCCTTTCCTCAAGTATCACGTGACCGGAGAGGTGACGTCATTGAGAGCGGAGTGTGGAGGAGCCAGCGAAGCTGTCGCGGTTATGATTGGTCGCGTCGCGTGACGCTGAGACGACTGCCCCGCCCTCTGGCCCTACGAAGCCCTACTCTATGACCTCATATACAGGGTGATACAAAAGTATATACCTTGAGGAATGCCTGAGGACATTTGACGTGACTTTTTCTATGAGAAAATATTGTACAAGGTTTCCATTACGATTTACTAGCGACAACAACTCGTGGGCGAACATAACATCGACAAGAACCCCCTACTACTTTATTAACCTTTCAATGAACAAAAGAATCTTTTCCATAATCCTCGTAAACCGATCCACTGAGCAGAAAGCGTGCATCTCGTTAGAATTGCATAAAATCGACGGTGATTATAAATCTGATTGCAGCAACGATTCTTACAGGATGGTCGACGTATTGTTCCTGGAGAAAGATGTTCTTGCGGCACACATTGCAAAGGAGAATGTTATTAACAGTCGGCGCTGCAGCGCGTAATAAATATCATCGTCGTCTAGCATTTTACTAGCGAGCGTTTCGCGTCGATTTTGCCAAACACGTGGGCCGCGTATCGTCCCACGCAATTTCAGCTTGCGGCAGGCAAAAACGTCACGCTTGCTGCGTCGCAGCGGTTGAGCACAGAGAGGGGAGGAGGTCGGTCTCGTTTCGATAGCTGAACTCGAGGAGAAATCAATGCTAGGTTGACCTGTTCTCTGAAAGAGGTAAAGGCCTCTCCCGAGAGCAGGCGAGAAAAAGGAACAGGGAAACGGACCGATTAATTCAGGTAGTGGCTGTTAACGGCGCGCCGGCCGGGATTCCGATCCGGACTACCGGGCTTATGTAAATCATCGGGAAGATGACGCGCGTCGCGGCGTTGCCGTCGTCCGCAGGGTTCCGGCAATCGACGTAATTCGATAAACGGCTCGGTCAGCGTGCCGGCATTGCGCAACCGGTCGCCCGGTTAACGGAGAACCGATTACCGTTGCCTCCGTGTAATCGACCGGGGAAAACGTCGGCCGCTATTAACCCCGTCCTGCACAGCCGCCGAAATATCGATCCGAGCTCTATCGTTGCGTGCCACACGGAATTAATAACACGCTTCTGTGCCGCGGATTTCGCCGATTGCGAAACCGAGAGACGGGGTTTCGAGACGCCCGCGATTCCCGAAGGGTTTCGCGACGAAGGGAATGCTCGACTTTGGGAATTTTTTTGGAGCCGGCCGTTTGACCTATTTTGATGGGACTTGTGGGGAAATATTCTGCAAACTCTCCTCTATCACACAGTATTTTTGCTTTTAGGATGTTGCGATTTTCCAATTTTATTTTATTTTAATTTTGATAAGAGGGAGTGTGACAATTACCGAAGAATTTCGCTCCGGTGCAAAGTGTCAACTTTGAGAATTTTTTTAAAGAGAACCATTTGAGCTTTTACAATGATTCTTACGTGAAAAAATTCTACAAAGCTTTCTCTATCACATAGTATTTTTACTTTTAGGAAATTGTGATTTTTTCATTTTTTTTTTAATTAGGCTAACACGGGACGTCACCACACTCGAAGAATTCCACTCCCATCGAAGTGTCGACTTTGAGAATTTTTTTAGAGAGAACCGTTTCAGCTTTTTCAATAATTCTTACGTAAAAATATTGATCCAAAGCCTCCTCTATCAGATAAAATTTTTTCCACGATGCTATAATTATATGACTTTTTCTAAATTTTACTAATATAGTGACATGCCTGGTTCTCTCGCGCGTGGCTCGATGCGGTTTCGAAAGTCGACGTTCCCGATGTATATCGTGTCGCTCGCTATACAAATGTCGACTAGGCATTTTTCGAAAAATCTTGAGCGACGTCCAAGAACGCCGCTACGTGCCTGGCCGACCTCCGTTTCACGCGCCGTGGAAGTTCCGTGCGTGTACGCGCGCGAAAAACACTTTCTTCGCGGATTTCTCTCCGCTCTCGTTTTATGGTCATTAAGTTTGCAAAAAAACCACGGCCGGCATCGGGTGTCATAGGCACGTGCATGCAACAGGAAAAATTCAAGCCATAGTAAACATGTTTGTAATGTTTGTCGTGCCGGAAATCCAGGTGGCTGGTTTCCATGTAACATTTGAATCTGGAACGTTCTCCTGGAGTCTGTCCTCTTTCGTCATCTGGATTCTGTCGAACAAAACCGTTGTCGGAGTACTCTAACTTAATTACTATGTCACAGAATTTCAATCACAATTTCTTTTTCATTTTTCAGTATTTTCCAGTATTTTTCCTTATTTAATATTTTTAGTGCTTTAATTCTTATATATTTAATATTTGAGGAAGTAATAAATATATGACGAGGATTTTTAGGATTTTACAGAGTGATTATAGTGAGGTTATGTCACCTTCTCAAAAATATATAAAATAATATATAAAGAAATTAGGAGGAAAAAATTGTATTTCTCAAAAACGTGCTTTTATAATTTTTCTACCACGTAGAATGTTAACAAAAATTTTTATTTATGGTAATATTATTATGGTTAGTAGTATACATCATGGCGGACAAGTTACAGTACACCGCAATAGCTATCTCTTCACCGGAAGGTGGCGCTAGCGTCGCGGATAGAATTGGCAACACAGGCCAAACCGAAACGCTGAAATTTCCACGGAGTTGTAAAGGATCTTAGCCATGGGACGGGGTAATGGGATAGTGTCTAGGAAGTTCAGACGGAGGATACGCGGAACAAGGTATTGCGGAAGAGGAGGGAGGATCGTAAAGTTCGAATGGCAACGTTGCCTCCCGGTGCGAATGACGCGGTCTGTCCTCTCCGTCATGGAGAAAGCTACAAACTTCACGGGGAAACAATGCATGCTTTCAAGCCAGACGATGTATCGATGCTCACGAGACACGTCCGACAAAAAGGTGTCCTCGGGGTGACATTCGTTGCACCCTAGCCTGCCAACCCCCTGAGTGACGAGATCTTGCGAATAAAACACTGCTTTTAGCACAGAAAACTATTTTTCGAAAATTCTTGGCATTTGAAACTATTATTTATTTATTTATAGACTAATTAAATTAATTATGGGGTGAGTTTAATGGGGTAGTAACTATGGAGTAATTAATTACTGTGATCTTAGTTTTTCCTAGTATAATTGATTTTATAATATTTATCCAATAAAACTACCATCACCCTACGGTAACCAGTTCTACTCCTCTCAGTCTGGTTTTTTATTTTATTTGTTATTTTTGTTCTAGTTAATATGTTTTATTTTACTAATTTTATTTGTTTCATATTAAAACAGATAAATAAAAAATAAAAGAGTTATAAATCTTTGCTTGGTTAAGTATATTGCCAAGTGAAAATATTGTAGGAGTCGACGTTTCTAAAGGCTTTGGGTTATAAGGAATAGAAGAGAATCACTTACAGGGCGGTCGTGATAGCTTAATTAATTAAAGCAGTGGGTGGCAAGCGGAAGATCCGGGTTCAAGTCCCAGACCTCCAAATTCCACCCGACTAATAAAATTAAGAATTGCATTTTCTTGTACTTATATACTTCTCAAAATTAAATACTAATTAAAAATGAGTATTAACTAAAAATTAGATACTAGTTAGTACCTATCCATAGCTTATCCTCCAAATCACCATCGCCCTCGTATAGTAGTCCACCATCTCTCACCTGTCAACTAATTTCTGTGGTAATGGATAGGTCCCGGATTATGACGGAACGTTCTGTACTCAATCGATCACAATTAGTAGTGGCTCTCCAACATCGGGACCTTTGAATCAGAGTCTTTCGAAATGCCTCTGGGGAGTATCCTGACCGATGGTGACCTCACGATTAGATTCGATTTCAATTCGATCCACGGCTTAAAGGGAGGTTGCGTAATAATAAATCGTCCGAATGCGTCATCGAGGCTCGTTTAGCGGCAGTTCGACACGCGAACCCCGTGATCCGTGACTTCGCAATGACAAATTCTCACCGATCTAGGATCATCGAGAGGCGGCTGGATGATCGCGTTTCTCTCGAGTCATTGTGTCTGTATAATACACGACGGATCTACTTCGTGTTGGCTCTATGGTGTGTTACTGGTTGTGTATTATTGATCAACAGGAGGCCACCAGCGTGTGTAAGCTGCTCTCCACGGGTCGGGGTCTTGGAGCAGATTTCCCCTAGTTGCCAATAGCGTGCTCGATTCCATTCATGTTTGAAGACAGGTTGGGGTCGTCGGGTCACTGGAACTCGGACACGCTTGGGCAAGCTGTTAGGGGATCGACCAACCTATGGTTCTTTCAATGTCACCGAGATTGATCGACTTTCGGAGACCACCGACCTTTGCGCAACACTATCCTATAATCGAGAGAGAGAGAGAGAGAGAGAGAGAGAGAGAGAGAGAGAGAGCGCGCAAGTCACTTCAATAACTATATAAAATTATTTAGGTACTAATTAATAAGTATAATTATATAAAGTATATGTCTCTCAGTATAATTACACTGACTGCAAATATAGTAGTCAGAAGAATAAACTGTATTTAATGGGAGTGGGAGTGGTGGTAGGTCATGTGTACAATGACTTTTATCACGTGACGCGCGCTGGGACCTCTCCCACTCACGTCACGTGACCAATCCCCACTCAGCACACAGTAGCCTCAGCGCGTCACATGACCTATTCCCACTCGCCCAGCATGAAATATAGATTACGCTCGCAGCTGCCTGGACCGCGAGACTTATTTCCGTTTACTCCAGCAATTAGGTTAATTTCACTCGGAGACAAGCCGAGCCTGCTCTTAAAACGGTATATCTGTCATGCGTCCGGATTTTTGCCACGGCGATACGTTATGCTAATGACAAGCAATAAAACCGTTACCGTTCGCAGGTACGGCAGGTGCGATAGATGTCGCGGCTTCATTAAATTATCATTAGCGGCAGGAAATCGTGGACAATTAAGACAATTAAGCGGCACGGCCGCGCAGATTAACCGGGGTGGATTGTGCAAAGCGAATCTCTTGGAAATTGGTAGGCTCGTTTTACGAGCGGCGTTGCCGCTGATTTCGTGTGCCGGAACAAACGTGTGATCCCGGTGGACCCGCTTCCGGTGGGATTGAATTACCAAACGGCAATTTTGGTACATTACCAAACATGCTAATTAACCCTAACGGAAATGTTTGCCCTTGTTTAGGCTAATTGTCCAATGGATACTCGACTACCGACGACACGACCATGATAAAATTGAATTTTTAAAGAGAAACTATACTACGCTGTATACTATACTATAGTGTGCTATACTATGCTATGCTATATTATATTGTATACTATACGATGCTATGCTACGCTATACTATACTATACTGTGCTAGGCTAAGCTACGCTATGCTATATTATGCTATACTGTACTATGCTACGCTATACTATACTAAACTATGCTATGCTATGCCATGCTATGCTATATTATAGTATATGCTATGCTATGCTATATTACATTATATACTATGCTATGCTCTGTTATGCTATGCTATACTATACTGTACTATGCTATACTATATTTTAATTAAAGCAATAGTATAACTTATTAGCAATCGACTGTATTAATAATAAGAATAAAACTCTGAAAAGAATATAATATTCTCTGTCATTAAAAATAAAAAATTAGTATTCCACTGCATTGACTATAGTATGTCGATTATGCTGCCCTCTACCTCAACGCCTGACTACTTCTCGTCGGCGACGTCGCCTTAGGAGTCATGTGACTCCTAATTCCCACTCCCTGTGACTTTAAATCCGCACAGGCAGGCGATCGCAAATCTAAATCACCTCGTGCCATTTCCATCGGTTTCTTTCGCGTCGACGGCACGTTTTTACGTCGAGGAAACGTGCTTGCACGTAGTTGCGGAAAGAGCACTCAAGATCGACCAAGATAAGATTATAAAAACCGTATTTTGTAACTCCTCTAGCTATTTATATATTTTCCCAGAATTTGCACC
This sequence comes from Augochlora pura, assembly GCF_028453695.1. Taxonomy (NCBI): domain Eukaryota; kingdom Metazoa; phylum Arthropoda; class Insecta; order Hymenoptera; family Halictidae; genus Augochlora; species Augochlora pura. Next base: position 17,394,918 of record NC_135782.1, read on the forward strand.
GATGGAAAAATGGGCGGGTGGAGTGGAGGTTAGAAAGAACGTTCTCTTCAAGGAATTTCCAGGAGTCCCGAAACCGGTCCGCGGATCGATTAAAATTGGAGCGGAGCTGCTAATGAATTATACTTTTCCGGTTCCTTGTCGAAAGGAAATGGTCGATTAATGATATATGGTCGTCGTCGGCCGGGGCCCCGCATAGTTTCCGCGTGAACGGGCCGAAAATCCGCGCAACGGGATCGGGCCCCCGTGATATGTATTCCTGCGGCGGCGAGACTCGAGGATTTTATTCGCGGTTGCGTAATACGGTCGCGAAGAACGCGGACTTAATTAGACCGGGATCGGAGAACCGTCGTGGAATCGCCGCGGTTCGACCGTGATGTCGCACATCATTAAGGTCGCAAAGAAAATCGCCGCGTATCGCTTCCGCGTGGTGGTGGGCCCGTGCTCGTTAACGGACCAGCTCTCGAAACATTAATTGAGCAGCTGTCATATGCGGGCTGGCTATCGTATGACCATCTATATTGTGTGTAATTATATGCTATTAATATTAAAAACTAATAGTGGAGTTAAATTTTGTAAGTCCCAATAATACATAATATATACAATATACGATATACAGTAGTATACTATATATAGCAGTATTAGATATACAGTAGTCTACAATATACAGTGATATTAAATATAGAGCAGCATACTATATATAGTGGCACACTATATACAGTTGTACATAATGTACAATAATGTAGACTATACAGTAATATAGAATATATAGCAGCATACAATATACAGTAATGTAAAATATAGAGTAGCTTACTATATATAGTAGTACACAATATACAGTAATGTAAAATATAGAGTAGCATACTATATACAGTAGTATACAATATAGTGTAATATAGAATATAGAGTAGCATACTATATAGAGTAATATAGAACATAGAACAGCATATAACATACAGTAATATAGAATATATAGTAGCATACTATACACAGTAGTACAAATTATACAGTAACATACTATGTACAGTAATAAATGAAGGGCGGAATTCTCCGTGTCTTCTTCGGTGTCTAGCTTTTTATCGATACGTTTTAAAATTAACGAAGATTTTCGTAACTGAGTCTGCATCGCAGACGGAAAATATCCCACGGAAACGGTAATGCCAGGTCATCGTATAAGTGATGCATGGACTGTGCAGGCCTTGCTGCAGGTGCGCTTATGGCAGAAGGGAATGCGACGGTGGAGAATTAATTCATCGGCCTGGGATGATGAATTATTTTAACGAAGAGCGACGCGACGTTGCTTTCAGTTTCATGGAATTTAGCTAAGGGTAATTTGGATCTGAGGGTGGCCTAATTCTGACCTAATTCAGAACTAATCAAGTCAGAGACTTAACCTAAATTTAATTTACATCTAACCTAAAACCTAGCTTGAATTTAATTTAGAATTAACTGAGGTCCAAGATAAAACTAATTTAAAATTGACAGAGACCTAATCCAGAGCTAATTCGGATTTAACAGAGGCTTAACCTAGGTCTAATTCAGAGCTAATTGGAGACTTTATTTTTAGATTAAGTCAGAATTTATTTTCCTTTACGGAAAATTTTGTTGCCCAGAACGAGAAGGTCTCAGTCTGGTCTCCATTAACTTCAGGTTAAAATTCTAGGTTAGGTCTAGTTTGGGCTTAAGTTAGGTCTAGGTTAGGCCCAAGTTAGGCCTAGGTTATGTTTAAATTCATTAATACCACAGTCATCTCAAATATCGTCAAACCTAAGGCCTCAGAAATTTTTCCACCTATCAAAATCACAGCTGGTTCTCCTAACCTGAACATTAACTACAGTATACAGTCTCGAAAGACGGTTACCGGGTCAATTTTGACCCTCAGCATTTACACCATTCTCTTAACTACTCAATTATCGACATTTGGCCAAAATAAATTGTTAGTAAATTAAATGACAAATATTTTTAAAAACCAGCTTTGTAAAATCGTCGAACAAAGCTTGCTATTGTTACAAAAATATCGTTCACAGTACGATTATGAACATAACCTATTGTCCAAGGGTTAAAAGGCTGAGTCTCAAGCGAAGGCTCTCAGGTAACGAAATTGCTCGACTCGAGCTTCATTATTCCAGGTGGAATAATGAAATAATGAACGGCAGATTCGGAAGTTCAAAGTCTTGTTTGTTTACAGCGTCGCGGACCGGGACGTCGTCGAAATGGGAACTAATTTCATCTGGCGTGCAAGCCGGACGTCGTGGGCTGCGAAGGGGAAAGGGGGGAAGCCAGAAAGCAGGGCGCGATTCATTTACGCGAGGCCTTATACCTTGCGGCGCCTTTTTACGGCGTGTGCCAGCCCCAATTAGAGGCGGTTCGTTGCTCAATTGCTTCACTTGCTCTCTCGAAAGTTTTCGTTTGTGCGCGCGCGAGTATTCCCCTCGAAAATGATACCGGCACTATCGGATTAACAGGTGCGTGCCGGCGGCTTCGAGAAGACAGTTTCGTTCGCGCTGTTGCGGCACCCCTGACGTAATTACTTAATCATACGGTTTAACCCTTCTGCGGCGGCATCGAGTTCACACATACGCGTCGGAATTCAATTTCGTTGAACGATGTTTGTACAATTGTTAATTATAATGATTTTTGTAATAATAATATTAATCATAATAATATTTGTAATAATAATATTCATAATAATAATATCAATATTAATAATATTAATAATTTTTTTTGGGCACTCACTGAACACTGACCATTTAATTAATTAAACGATGACATGAAAAATCGTGAGGTATTTTTTAACGAGCCCACTGACTGCTTTAATAAGACTACTATAATATAATATTGGTATATAATCCTAGCTTATAATTGATACAATATAAATACAAGAACGACTTAAGTTACCATCAAGTGACTCTAGTTACGGGGGTGTCTACAATATCCCCCATACTGAAGCACCATTCCCATCATTTCCACCTACCAACCATTCTCAACCATAGTATACTTAACCAACAATTCTTCTATTTGCCATTTAATTTAACGAACAACTTGACACACAGTTCTGAGAGCCAGCCTCCTGAATCATTAATCCGAGAACAGTCTGATTGCAGAAATCATTTCTACGATCCGTGAAGGCGACTTAATTGATACACGGGTTCTGTCTTTCTTGCGCCGGTGACGTCACGGTCGCGACTAAAGTCACGTTCCACTCGAAAAGCCGCGGTTTTTATGAAGCGGCGTATAAAGGGACTGAATAAAAGTACAATGTCTGTTATTAGTCAGCTGTACATTAATTTGGGTGTGCACTAATCTGAGTGAACACTAGTCTAGATGAATATTACTCTAGGTAAACCTAATCTAGGTGAACACTAATCTAGGTGAACTCTAGTCTAGGTGATCACTAACCTATGTGATCACTAACCTAGGTGAACACTAGTCTAAAAATATCTTATGTAAAATGTGAAATAAAAGTATATAATATATGGTATATGGTATGAACGTATATGAATGGCCATTCTTCGAGGGCGTATATATCGGAGCGAAAGGGTTAAATTGCCGGTCGCTCCACTCGTCGTTTCGTAGAAAAGCACGCAGTGCAGCAGCGACAGCGACTGGTGGACGGTACTTGTCACACTGCATTCGCGCAGCTAATAAGAAAAAAAGGAAACTGTGTAAAAAAAGCCACTGCGATCGCGAGCTGGTACACCATAGCAGAGACTTTATTGTTAGTTACGAAAGATTACCTGAAATGTCAACTGATAAACGAGCGTGAGACGGGGGTAAAAGCTGCTTTCGATACCGGCTCGCGAGCGCATGAGCATCCATGCGTGTTATACGCTCCTGCCGGCTAGCTTTTGCGAACGAACGAACGAACCAGCTAGGTGGCTTCCAGGTGAACAAGTTTGCCTTTACCTATTTACCATTTCGCATGCAAATCGCACGAAAAATGAAAGTATCGAACCGAGCGCGTGATCCGCCGATTTACTGGACAAATCGAGAGCCTAAATACGACGACATCTTAGCTCGTTGTTTTTGAGATGATATGCACTCGATAAATGCACCCCTTTTAATGCTGGTGATCATAGTTATTCGATTGGGGAATGAGTTCGTAGCGTTTTTCTATTTTTTTTTTCATTTTACAACGATTTGTTGCTGTTTGACAAAGTGTATAATATTCATTTATTTATTAGTTTCACGGAATAAATAAAATAATGAATAATGGATTAAATTATTGTTGTAA